>NC_073695.1:178221185-178351639 GCF_029784165.1 Wyeomyia smithii
GTACGATAAGGTTGTGTTCCTTTCAGGCTGTCCGAAATCGCCAATACGATTCTCGTGGCCACTGATAGTTCGCTCGTGTGTGCAGTTATCGAAGACTTTGAACACTCTATATTAAAAACGATGTGTCTGTGGTCCGACAAACTAGTTTCATCGGAGACATGCCAATTTTTAATCCTTTCAGAAATAGAGGCGCTACACAGAGTGAGATCAAGGACCTCCTGTCTAATAGCGTTGATAAAGGTGGGGTTATTTCCTACATTACATACATTGACATCGTTAGAAGTAAGGTATTCAAGTAGGTACTCACCCCTGGTGTTGGTGTCCGAGCTGACCCAGATCGTGTGGTGAGCGTTGGCATCGCAGCCGATCAGAAACGGCTTGTTGATGGCCTTGCAGTACCGCACGAGCGCAGCAACTTCGGGTGGCGGTATATCACCTTGGTCGCCCGGGAAGTAGGCCGACGCGACAACCATTTCCTGCTTTCCTCTGGTTTTTGGTAATTCAACCGTGACGGCAACGACGTTGGATAAATTCTGTAATAGGTAAAAATTTGGATAAATTCTGTAATAGGTAAAAATTCTCCGTTTAGCAGAACTGCAGTCCTTGGTTTGGACTGCGTGTCACAGTAGATTAACCTACCGTTAGGAGCGTTAAGTCCGAGAACTTCGGATTCGTTGATCCACGGCTCCTGGATGAATGCAGCCGCTAGCTGCTCTTTGGCGAATCTCCTGCAAAGAACACCCGAGGCGCCTTTTGCGTGATGGAGATTCGCTTGCACGCAGCGAAGGCTGCTCACTTTGCAGTGAAGTTGCCGTCTTTGTCCGGATCGGAAGATGATCCTGGTATTGGCTGACGGCTGCCAACAGCGGTTTGGCTGGTTGATGGAAGTTGCTCTTCCTCACTGTTCGGCTTCGGTTGCAGCAGTCGATTGGCAACAGAAGGTCGTCGCGCACACTGTGGCGGTTTTTGACTCCGGGGGGTGCGACTGTTCGGTGGTTGATGCTTCACACTCTTGCGAGTCTTCGACGGAACCGTCCGAGCAGCCGCGGGGTTGCGTTGTTTGGGTGGTGACAGGGCACTCACGGGGGAGCATCCTGCGCGTACCTTCCCAGCCGCAGAGTTGCGTTTGGGTGGTTGTTGAGCACTCCCGGAGGAGTTTCCCACGCGAACCTTTAGCCCATTCGCAGGATCGCTTTGCCTGGGTGGTGGCAGAGTACTCCCGGAGGAGTTACCCGCACGTACCTTCCATGACGTTGCGACGGAGTCTTTCCTGCCTGTGACGTTCGGCCTTCCGCTTACCTTTCGGATGCGTGCTATGCCGAAACCGTAGTGCAGTTGAGTTGTAATTTGGTGTTTTACTTGCTGAAAGATTTTTTCATTAATTATTGATTCAAATAATTTTGGAATGCATGAAATAATGGCAATTCCACGATAATAACGAATGTCAGATTTAGCGCCAGATTTGAAAATTGGCACTCAATATAAAGTTTTCCAGAGCTCTGGGAAAATTCCATTCTTCAGAGACATATTAAAGAGGTGTTGTAATGGTGTAGATAGTTCTTCTGCCAAGTTTTTGAGAAAAAAATTTGAGCTATTCTGTCTGGTTCAGGACCTTTCGTAGCGTCTAAATTTTTAAGTGCGTTCTGAATTTCGAATTCAGATATTTGATTGACAGATAAAGAATTCGAAAATTCGGGAAAATACGAGAATTATTCGCGGTCGCGATCTGTTTCTTCATATGGGGTGTATATTTCTTGAAAAAAAGTGTTTCTCAGAAAATTTTACGTAAGAAGCACTGACCACCCCGTGGTAATATGAGCCAGTCTTGAGATATAACATTTTTACGAAAAATAATTACGAAATTCAGAACTATTTTCGTAAAAATGCTATATCTCGAGATTGGCTCATATTACCACGAGGTGATAAGTTTTTCGTACGCAAAATTTTCCAATACGATGAAACCATCAAATTCAAAATAAAATTAGCTGCATTTGCCGAAAAAGGCAAATTTAGTTTTAAAATACAAAAATAATCTATCTGGCAACACTTCCGGTCAAAAATCATATTTTTTATGGATTCCTTGGTTTATTTTCTTCAAAATTCACCTATCACTATTTCCGGGAGTCTTACGTCTATAAATTGTAAAAAAAAAAAAATTACGTAGTTCACAACTTTTTTCGTAAATATGTTATATCTCGATATTGGCTCATAATACCTCGGGATGATATTTTTTTCTTGTGTAAAATTTTCCAACGAACACGATGAAATTATCAAATTTAAAATAAAAATGGCTGCATTTGCCGAAAAATGTAAAGTTAGTTTTCAAATACAAAAATTATTTATGTGGCAACACTTCCGGTCAAAACTTATATTTTTTCTGGATTCCTTGGTTTATTTTCTTCAAAAGTCATCTATCAGTATTTTTCGGACATCTTACGTCTATGAATTGTAAGAAAAAGGAAAAGGAGATTTTGAACAAAAAATGCGTGACTTTGCAATAAACAGGGGGGTCCGACAGAGCGGGGGGTATTCCAATCGACACCAAATTTGGGATTTTTCTGAAGTGACAGTAGATGAATAGTTCTTCCAAAAAGCAAAATCTGTGATGGTCGTGTCCAAGTTTGTGCTTTTTCGTGGTCACTTCGTATGGAATGACCCTTATAGAATTTGATCGAAGCAAACTTAATTTGATCAAACCTCACCCTCAATAATTTCCGACGATGATCGTACCTATACTAATGATATACCAGAAAATTACAAAAACTTGAATACCTGAACTTGTTTTTCAAAATATGCAAAAAACAAAAAAAAAACAATCGAAAAAATCAAAGAAATACTCAGCAAGAAAAAAAATTGGATTCAGTGCCGTTCCACCCTAAAACCATAAGAAGTTTGACTTTATTTTCTAAAAATGCTGTAACTCGAGTTTTGGCCATTATACTATACTTCTCTGCGATGAGTGTTTTTCATGTAAAACTATCTCAAATCACGAAATTGTCAAATTTTAATCCGAACATACTATTTTTTTAAATTTAATATCTAACATATCTGGCAAAGCAAAGTCAAAGTAAAGCCTTGGTGCTACATTTCGATTCAGAACTCGATCTTCTGTTTATTATACACAGACTTCGCAGCCAACTGTTAAGTGTACAGCACAATTGCTGGGCCAGCGCTACGATCCTACTAACACTAACGGTCTCTCCCGAGCCGAGACTCGAACCTACGACAACTGGCTTGTTAGGCCAGCATCGTACCTCGAGACCAACTGGGAGCATATCATATCTGGCAATACTGCTTAAAAATGATATTTATGGATACCTGGACTAAATTTTGTTAAAACTCAATTTCTAGATTGTCTATAGATATATTAAAAAACACGTTAAAACTGTCAAATTTGGAATTTAAAATATAATCATTGGCGAAAATCACAATTTAATTTTTCAAATACTAAAAGGACATATCTGGCAACACTACCACTATTTTATTTTTTATTTTTTGACTACCTCTCTTCAAAAATAATGTATCAGTTTATTTTTGAACATCTTGTATTTGTTGCTATAATTTAAAAAAAGGGCTTTGATGAATAATGACACTTGTATCAAAAATGAGAAGCACTGGTTTAATAAGTACCAAAGTTGAGTCATTTTGCAATGACCTTCCCCTAACTTTTAGTAAAATTTGAGAAGGCCGTTGATACGATTGTAAACATTTTGGAACGACCCATATACATGATTTCGATTATATTATTTGAAGAAAATCTACGACAAAATGATAAACATATAAGAGTTGCAATTATTTGTGGCAGTTTATTTGTCACCATATTGTGGTAAGGTTCAATTAAATGAAAAATAAAAATAAAAGCTTCAAAAAGCTGCATTAAAAATTGAAAAAAAAACTGCGAACAGAAATTGGATTCAGGCGGTGATATCATAAAATACATTCTATGTAGAGCATGAATTTATTCAAAATAATTCAACTTGGCACCAAGAGTCGTTAAACCCGTCTGAATAGCCAAGCACCCGTTATGCTACAACAACAAAGTGCGTAACTCGAATTTGCTATTCTGCACGAGTATTATCCTTTTTTGGCAATTCTATTTCAGCACAACATACACACACAAAGTACGCGTCATTCGAACGACACATCACTTTCCAAGCAAGTTATGAAACGGGCCTGATTTTGACGTCAATAAGAAACCGAGATTTTCCACCAAATCGTGTGAAATCCGACCTAAGCAAACAAATCATCCAAAGAACGCTTCACCCCCAAAAAGTTAATTTAACAATAGATTGACGAAATACTGCGTGAAAATGGGGTTGCACATTGTTCCTCTTGCCGAGCGCAGGAGTGTAAGTACGATGATGCGTGTTTGAAAGGGGGAGAGTCATGGGGCTACTCCTTCCTACGCATCCGTGAAGGCAACCCGTACAAATGTGCGTAGTGCTGCACAATGTGGCGATAATGGCAACGGTACAAGAAATGGATCAAACCGCAGAATGGCAGTCGTCAGAGTGAAAAAGAAAACTTGAACGCACGTTCGTTTCAAGGAAGAAAGACGGATCCCAATCATCTGCAGGCGTGTACGGCATCGTCGTAGCTCCAGTCGCATACATAAAGATGGATGAATGTTTCGGATCCTGCGTTTCATTGCCGGGTCCGGTAACCTGAGACGGGCGGGCGGCGGCGCAAGTTGTGATAGATTGAGCGTGGAAGTGATGCTAAACAACCACCAGCAGAAAGGTGGACTAACAGCCGACCGCCTGAAGAAGGGAAAAGCGGCTGTTCATGGTTTTATTATTTGTTTATATACAACACACGCCCCTAATTTTTTTTTCGGATTGTCATATTCGAAGTTTTTTACATTGGCAAAAGCAAGTAAGAAAACAAAGCATTCGTACTAAAACGAGCTCAAAATGTTCAAAATATTATTCGTCATCCAAATAGTGGTTACTGTATGAGTTCAATCTCTAAAATTGGCTGAAAGACTCAACACAGAAAAAATCAATCTCCGTAAATTTAACGTCTGAAATTTAAAGCAACCTTTATTCTACAGAGCAAAGCACGGCAACGCCTCAATAATATAACAATACATCCCCAGCATCCAAGGTGGGAGGTAGAAGACAGCATTTCTTCTGCTCCAGAGGGGCACGCTTGTTTAAGGCTGCGTTGATTTCCATGTATCAGATAAAAAAATACCGCACCGAGGCAACGTCGCGTCACCGGTGCCATAGCTGCTGCCGAAGAGAGCCGGGGGTGGCTGTTCGTAGGGGAAAATCAAGCACAATCACGTGGCCCAAGACGATGCATTGTCTCAGATTAGAAAATTCAATCAATCATAGCACTGATCCCGGCTGCTCACTTCGGGACAGGTTTCCGCTGACGTTGAAATCACCTTGGTCGCGTATGTGCCTTCTAGCCAACCTTCGCACAGCGGTTTTGGGCGGAGTGGATCATTATCCGCAGATAAGTATCGAAAGTGTTCGTTTTAACACCCTGCATTTTCGGAACCGAAAGCGACGCTGTGCTGTGTGGCTGCTGCTGCTGTTGCTGTTGCGAGAGGTGACGCGAACACATATCGTATTTTGGATAATCTCACGCTTACTTCATGGCTCGAGGAAAGCGGTGTGTGGTGATAGAAATGAAAAAAAAAAACAACACACATACGCACTAACGCGGCACGACGTTTTTTACGTTTTATGGTTTGGCATCGACCACCACAAAATTGATGATGTTTGCTTTGTTCTGGAACTTAGCCAACCATTCCAGCAGAAAGTGTCAGTGTCGTGACTTCGTGCAAGCAAAGGCTGCCACCCAAAATGGGCAAACAGTGGTTTATTGATGACTTTATTTTGCACTTTCTTTCTGTCTAATTCTCTTTCTAACTTTTGGGGTTTTTTGCTGAAGAAAATCCTGTGGAATTGAAAGTCATTAGAATTGAGTGAAGTTGAATAAGGTTGTTTTTAATATGATTGTAACGAGAAAGGGACGGGCAAGTTTAACTGCGAAAAGAAATGATGAGTATACATTAATTCAAGCAGAAATAAATATATGTATATTTTGTAATTTCAACTATGTATTCTTCGTGATGTTATAAGTGAATAGTATGGGATTATGCAAAAGTCAGTACACTGTTCGTTAATACAAATTATCTTTAATTCATTCAATCAAGTTGAAACGAAATAAAACCCAAAATCCAATTGCCCCCGCCACAACAATTTCACCGTCAACGCAGTGTCACTCTTAGGGTGAAACTGAAATGCTGGCACTGATGGCACGCTGCACATTAATCAAAGTTTCGATTTCCGGTGCGACAGTCCTGGGAGGAAAAATTACCCCCATATCCTTATTACCGTTTACTTGTTCTCTTTTTTTGTCGCTGGTTGGCTGGTTGGCCACAAATAAAGTGAACGCCTGCGGTGCGCATATATTTCCTTCATCGTATTGCAGAGACCACGGTGAGCTCGACTATGGGGACGAAGGAATCACACGAAACAATTTTGTTTTGCCTGCATTTCGGGTTTCTCGGTTCAATATTGCCTTGCCTTGCCGAGGATGTTTACTACTGCTGCTGCTGCTGCTGCTGCTGGAGAGACACTGGCACTGCAGCAAAATCAGGGCTAAAATATCCCCCAGGAATTATACTGGATTCCCACTGTCACAAAGCTTCGCTGCTGCAGCTTTACGCTAATGGAGATTTCCCATTTCTCGAGCGTTGATGGATGACGGACCATCTTCGGACGAAAGTTGTATAAAAATTTAAGCACTGCCGGGTAACTGCCGAAAGCACTAAGCTGAGAAAACGGAAACCCGGCAACAAACACAGAAGACATTTCCAGTTTGCAATGTCACAAAATACGTATTATCCTGTGATTGCCGTCGTGCGAGTAATTGTTATGCTTTTTCCATGCTGTTATTATTACGACTGCGATTGCACGATACGTGCCCCGAGTTAGTGTGCCAGACCAGCGAGCGAGTGGAGCTGTGGCTGAAAGGCAATATGTATGTGACTTATCACACGTTTCGCAGGAAAGGAAAGGACAATTCGCAATTGGTATCCCTAGATCACGTAGGTTTCCTCCTATGCTTGTACCTGCAGCGGAAGAAGTTAGTGCGCTTATGCAATTTCGTGACCCGAACCGCAGCGCGATGGATGGCAAACAATTTCCTGCTTCAGAGGCACGCTATCCATGGCAAACGATGCCGCTGTGACAGGAGCGATTTGCTGCCACGTCCTAACTCCCACTCCGCTGTTCATCCGCCGTTAAAACTAGACTGCTTTCAGGAGGGTGAAATAACGATGTCAGGTTAATGCATGACCCGACGCAGAACGCGCCGAGGACGAGTTTTGAGCAAACTCATAAGTTGCACTTTATGTTAAACACGGACATCAGCTGTTGCCTGTGTTGTGATTTTATCATTTGTTTAAACTCCATTTATATACTTCATGATATATCGCTGGGTGAATCGTAATTATAGAGCAAAGTCTGACATAGTGACACACAAGTCGGGGTTTAGCCTTCAATGGCACGGCACCGATGATGACCAGCAGAGGATCCATTTTAAACTTTGCAGCCCTTGCTTGCTGCGTTTAATATTCTTCGCCGTTGCTGACATTCTTTTCTGTTTGGCACGATTTCCAGCAAGTTACATTAAATTCACAATTTCATACTTATTTTTATGACGCAGTCAGAGCAATCAAGCACTTAGTCTAAATTGGCCCAACTTCGTTGGCAGATTCAATTATCGATCCTCGAAAGCACAGAAACGCTTATCGCTGATTAAAAATCAATTTGCATAACTTGCACGCTCTCGTTTCTGTCAGTGTCGCAGTAATTTCGTTCGTATTATTATTCGGATCTGCTGGCTATTGCGTGCTGCTAGGATTTTTGCTGCAAAATATAAGTTGGAGAACTTTCTGTTTCGTATGTATTGATGATTTACAACTAGAGTGTTGTTTGATAACACTACCAAAGGAGACACCATACGGTATTCTTGTGGGACGGTAATTGAAAAGAACTATTTGTTCTGTAAAAGAGGTAGGTTTCAAATAGGTTTTATAGTACTGTTGAAATATATTCAGTTCTTAAAGGAAATTGAAGCCAATTGTAGTTTATGTCAAGAGATAAAGTTCAGTTTTTATTTTGCACTCTTTGATCGATTTTAAATAGAGTCTCAATAGTAATTTTAACTGATAAACGTCATGTTTATTATAGACTGCGACAGCGACTCAACTATTCTTTCTATCATACCTTGACAAAGTTTTGGATGCGATTTTGATTTATAATTAAGGACTAGCTGACTCTGCCTGTTTTACTGTTTAATTAAATAATTTTAAACATTTCAAATTCATTGATTCCATGCGATTTGTTTATATCGTTTGAAATGATTAATTTTATCGGAATGACAGCATCCTCGACCTGGCTTTTGTACATCACCTCTATTCCGGAAATATATTGGGTGCATGTCAGTTATTGTCGTTGTTTTCCAGAAATGGTCATCTTCGAATTCAAAATGGTGTCGAGGGTCAATGCTTGGCTTCTTTACATCATCTTGATTACGGACATATCCCTATGTAATAGCATTCGGTTATTTTCGGCTGTTTCCCAGAAGTTGCCATTTTACAATTCAAACTGGTGTCTGAGGTCAATTTGTAGCTTTTTGCATCATTCTGGTTCCGGTGATACTCATATTGGGTGGTATTTGGCCACTTTAGGCTATTTTTCAGAAACCGTAAGTCGCCATCTTGAATTTCAAAATGGCATTTGGAGACAATTTCTGGCCCCTGTGCACCACTCTGGTTTAAGAAACACCCACGTTGGGTGTTATTTGGTCAATTTTGGCTGTTTTTCAGACACAGGAAGTCGCCATCTTACGATTCAAAATGTTTTCTGAGGTCTATTTGTGGCTTCAGTGCATCATAACAATTCCGGCAATACGCATATTGGGTGGTATTTGATCATTTGCCGCTGTTTTTCAGAAACCATCTGAAAAATCGCCATCTTGGATTTTGAAATAGTATTTGGAGACATGCCAGAAGAAAGAAGGGTGTCGATACATTATAGACATATTTGTTACACCTAAAACATTCACTTGCCAAATTTGGTTATATTTGCTTGATTGGTTCTCGGACTGTGCGAAATTTGAGTTTCATTTGTATGGGACCCCTCCCTTGTAGAAGAGGGAGGAGTGTCAAACCATTATGGATATATTTGTTACCCCTATTTATTTATTTATTTATTTATTTATTGATTTAAATTTCATCTGACATCGTGGTCTTAATGAATGGTTTTAAAACTAGTCTAAAGTTAAAAATACAGTTCGCAAGCGTTGTCTAAAACTGACACAAGAAACAATAAAGTCGAAAACGTGATAGCCTTCTTGAAAACGTCTCCGTATTGTGTTGACTGGATCGTTATCACCGTATACGGTGTTCCTCGGTTCTGGCAAAATAAGTTGCCGTGGACGCAGTACACGTGCGGGAGCTTAAATTCTCATGCGCTTCAGCACGCAGGCACTATCGATTTCTCCGCGCAGTATTTTAGCGCCAAACACAGCTTGGTTTATATTTCGACGGGACTCCAGTGGCTCTATACCCAATAGGGCACATCGATGTTCGTAAGGGGGCAGGTCGTTGGGATTGCGCCATGGAAGTCTTCTTAGCGCACGACGGACAAATTTATGCTGAACAGATTCGATTCTGGATTTCCACACAGCTTCATAAGGTGACCAGACGACCGATGCGAACTCGAGTATCGAACGAACTAGGGAACAATAGAGGGCACGTAAGCAGATGGGGTCAATAAAGTCGCTTGCCATTTTCAGAACAAAACCTAGTTGACGATAGGCTTTTTGGATTATCGCGGAATAATGCAGCTTGAATGTGAGTTGGTAGTCAAGCAATACTCCAAGATCCCTGACTTCGTCAACCCGTTCGAGTATCTGATCACCGATGACATAGTTGTATAGGATAGGTCCTTTAAGTCGTCGATATGAAATCACGTAACACTTTGCCACACTCACTACCAGGAAGTTTGACTTGCACCAATGAACGAATTTATCCAGGAGCTTCTGGAATTCTCTGCAATCAGCTTCAGATCAGGTAGATTTTCAAATCGTCAGCGTAGATTAGTACTCCACCATTCGCAAGAAGTATCGTCACGTCGTTAAAAAATATCACAAACAGCAGTGGACCCAGATTGCTTCCTTGAGGCACGCCAGAGGAGGGGGTCAAGCTTTCAGATACTGTTGATCCAGTTTTTACAAAGAGCTGTCTGTTGCTCAGGTATGAGCGAAGCCAGCTGCAAATATTGTCGGACATTCCAAGACGGTGCAGCTTAGCAAGGAGGATATCGTGATTAACGGTGTCAAATGCGGCTTTGATGTCGGTGTATACTGCATCAACCTGAGCTCCACCATCCATTGCACCGATACAAAATGATGTGAACTCGCACAGATTAGTGTCCACGGAGCGTTTAGGGTAGAATCCATGTTGAGCAATGCTGATATAACTCCTACAAGAGCTGAATAGCATATCTTTCATGATGATCTCGAAGCATTTTGATCCAGCTGATAAAGAGGTTATGCCACGATAATTAGCGATGTCGGACTTATCGCCTTTCTTGTGCACCGGCAGCATATGGGAAATCTTCCATTCCGATGGGAATACTTGATGTTGAAGTGATCTATTGAAAATCGCCTGGAGGGGAGCAGCCAGAGAAGCGCTGCACTTTTTGAAGATGCAAGAGGGAATACCATCGGGGCCTGGCTTATAGGACTGCTTCAGTTTCTGTAATGCAGCTCCAACCATCGTAGCGTTAATATTAAATACGTCGAAATCTATCACGTCTCTTGGTACTAGACTGACAGCGATGTCTATTTCCTCCGCAGTGGGCACCCGGTTTTCAAACAAGCTAGCAAATTGTTGAGAAAAAAGAGCACATTTGGTTTCCGTAGAAGCGGCATTAACATTCCCTAGGTGCATCGGAATAGGAAGACCATTCTCTTTACGCTTCGAGTTTACAAAGCTCCAAAAACGTTTAGGGTTTCGCCGGAGATCCTCCTCTCTTCGCCTCACGTACCTTTTGTATAAGAAACGGTTATAACCACGGTAGGTTCGACTCGCCTCGTCAAATTGCCCTAAAAACATCCACCCACCAAACTTGGTTTTATTCACTTGATTAGTTCTCGAGATGTGCAGAAATTTGTGTTTCATTTGTATGGAACCCGTCCTTTCCAGAAGAGGGAGGGATGGAGAGCCAATATAGACATATTTGTTACTCCTAAAAACATCCACATGCCAAATTTGGTTCCATTTGCTTGGTTAGTTTTTGAGGTGTGCAGAAATTTGTGTTTCGTTTGTATGGGACCCCTCCCTTCCAGAAGACAGAGGGGTCTGAAACCATCATAGGAACCTTTATCGGCCCCTAAAACCCCTACATACAAATATTCACGTCGATCGGTTAGGTAGTTTCCGAGCCTATATGGATCAGACAGACAGACAGACAGACAGACAGACAGACAGACAGACAGACAGACAGACAGACAGACAGACAGACAGACAGACAGACAGACAGACAGACAGACAGACAGACAGACAGACAGACAGACAGACAGACAGACAGACAGACAGACAGACAGACAGACAGACAGACAGACAGACAGACAGACAGACAGACAGACAGACAGACAGACAGACAGACAGACAGACAGACAGACAGACAGACAGACAGACAGACAGACAGACAGACAGACAGACAGACAGACAGACAGACAGACAGACAGACAGACAGACAGACAGACAGACAGACAGACAGACAGACAGACAGACAGACAGACAGACAGACAGACAGACAGACAGACAGACAGACAGACAGACAGACAGACAGACAGACAGACAGACAGACAGACAGACAGACAGACAGACAGACAGACAGACAGACAGACAGACAGACAGACAGACAGACAGACAGACAGACAGACAGACAGACAGACAGACAGACAGACAGACAGACAGACAGACAGACAGACAGACAGACAGACAGACAGACAGACAGACAGACAGACAGACAGACAGACAGACAGACAGACAGACAGACAGACAGACAGACAGACAGACAGACAGACAGACAGACAGACAGACAGACAGACAGACAGACAGACAGACAGACAGACAGACAGACAGACAGACAGACAGACAGACAGACAGACAGACAGACAGACAGACAGACAGACAGACAGACAGACAGACAGACAGACAGACAGACAGACAGACAGACAGACAGACAGACAGACAGACAGACAGACAGACAGACAGACAGACAGACAGACAGACAGACAGACAGACAGACAGACAGACAGACAGACAGACAGACAGACAGACAGACAGACAGACAGACAGACAGACAGACAGACAGACAGACAGACAGACAGACAGACAGACAGACAGACAGACAGACAGACAGACAGACAGACAGACAGACAGACAGACAGACAGACAGACAGACAGACAGACAGACAGACAGACAGACAGACAGACAGACAGACAGACAGACAGACAGACAGACAGACAGACAGACAGACAGACAGACAGACAGACAGACAGACAGACAGACAGACAGACAGACAGACAGACAGACAGACAGACAGACAGACAGACAGACAGACAGACAGACAGACAGACAGACAGACAGACAGACAGACAGACAGACAGACAGACAGACAGACAGACAGACAGACAGACAGACAGACAGACAGACAGACAGACAGACAGACAGACAGACAGACAGACAGACAGACAGACAGACAGACAGACAGACAGACAGACAGACAGACAGACAGACAGACAGACAGACAGACAGACAGACAGACAGACAGACAGACAGACAGACAGACAGACAGACAGACAGACAGACAGACAGACAGACAGACAGACAGACAGACAGACAGACAGACAGACAGACAGACAGACAGACAGACAGACAGACAGACAGACAGACAGACAGACAGACAGACAGACAGACAGACAGACAGACAGACAGACAGACAGACAGACAGACAGACAGACAGACAGACAGACAGACAGACAGACAGACAGACAGACAGACCTGACTGTATTTTTATAGATAGAAGATAGTTGGGACCTGATAGACCGTTAATATACGTAAAACTTATAATTTCTCAGGGTACCAAGGATAAATTATGTTAATAATGTAGCTTTATTTTATATACTTCAAATACAATTTTAATATTATTAGAATGCACAGAGCGAAAATACCCACATTGTATCGTATTTGGAATTTTTAGGCTGTATGACAGAAACCGGAAGTAGCTATTTCAGATTTAGAAATGACGTCTGGAGTTGATTTTTTTGCCAGATTCCATCCATATCGTTTTGGATTTCAAAATAACATCAAGGGCCGCGGCTATTGAGCACTTATAATAATAATAATCTATCTAAACATATAAAAATGCAGTCCAGTCTGTCTGTCTGATCCATATAGGCTCTGAAACTACTGCACCGATCGGCGTGAAATTTTGTAGGGGAACTGCTCCATTATTCATCTCAGCCCATATATTCATCTCATTCAACATGTGAACACAATTGGAAACAGGAAAAAACGCATATTTTCTTCTTAAGCCAATCTGCTAATCCATCGAATGGATTCATCTCAGTTCACCTCTCATTCCTCATAAAGTATAATCCTCAAAAATTCACTTAAAAGCACTAAATTTGATATTATAGTCGGGCATTTGCACTCGAAAACTCATTCATTTCAATCACCTACCTCCGTGTCAAATAAATGTTATGTGAAGAAAAAAAAATCACCTACCTCAGAAAACAAAATCCACGCATCGTTCTGTACGGCTACAAGGGGCCTCGTTCAGCAGCCAATCAAAGTTTTTTTCATCACTAGCGGACCACTTTTTGTTTTATTCACTAAACAAAATCACAACTAGAATACTTTAATCTTTGAATTGTTCACTTTTTTGTTCAAATTTCCTAAAACAAGCTTAATTAGCAGAAATTTATGAGATGAATCTCTACAATTTCTAAATTTCAACTGTATGTATTTTCAACTGTTTTCACTGCGTTGGAGAAAATCAAGAGTTTCCAAATCAGTTTTTGTTAATACAAAAAAATCATACTGAAAATGTAGAATTATTCCGACATAATTGACATAAATCTACAGCACTGTAGTGGTTTCCTAGGTTACCTATTTTGCACGTCAACAACTGTGGCGGATATCTAGGTAACCTACTACGACGCGCTGCGGATACGTTCATTCATGATAATGTGATTCAATCATTATTAACTGTGTGATGAGTATGGGGGCATCGTGAGATGAATAATTGAGCAGTGATTCAAGTTTTGAGATGGATATGGAAGCGTTGTGAAAATCGGTTTTTTTCACAAAATTCAGGATAAATCTGACTAATTATACTAAATTTTCAATGCTAAACGACTCCATAAGAGTACGTAAGCGTATTTAGCTTATTTGTTCAATGATTTCGTGAAAATTTGGTGTTTAATCCGTGCATTCTTCGTGAATATCGGCTTAATGAGATAAATAATGGAGCAGTTCCCCTATATTTACGTTTACGGGCCGGGTAAGGTTACAAAGATATTTAGAGAGCCCCACCTCTTTTGGAAGGGAGGTGTCCCACACAAATGAAACACACATTTTGCATATATTGAAAACTAACCAAGTAAATGGAACCAAATTTGGCAGTTGAATGTTTTCAGGGGTAACAAATATGTCCATAATAGTTCGGCATTCCTCCTTATTCTAGAAGAGAGGGCTCATACAAATGAAACTCAATTTTCTTCACAAATCAAGAACTGATCAAGTTAATGGAACCAAATTTGGCATGCAGAAGTTTTTGGGAGCAAAAAAAATTTTCATGATGGTTCGACACCCCTCTCACTTCTGGATGGACAAATAGCTATGGTGGTTTTAGACTTCTCTGTACTCTGGAAGGGAGGTTTCCCATACAATTTAAACAGATATTTCAACCAGGTTTTCCGGAAAACAACCTAAAATGATTGGGTCGATGCACAGGAGCCAAAACTCGACTCCAGACACCATTTTTAAATTTAAGATAGAAACTTCCGGTTTCTAATATGGATGTTCTCGGAACCAGAATGGCGCCCAGAGGCCAGAAAATGTCTCCAAATGCCATTTTCAAATCCAAGATGGCGTTTTCCGGTTTCTGAAAACAGCGAAAGTTGACCAATTACCACCCTTTACGGGTATTTCCGAACTCGTAATGATGCACTGAATTCACTGATCGACTTTGGACTGCATTTTTAATTGTAGAATGGTAACTTCTAGTTTCTGGAAAACAGCGAAAAATGGCCGATTTTCACCCATTATGATTGTATCCGGAACCAGAATGATACACAGGAGCTAAAATTGACCACAGATATCATTTTGACTTCTAAAATAGCGACTTCTGGTTTCTGGAAAACAGCCGAAAATGACCAAATACCACCCAATATCGGTATTTGTTCAACCAGAATGATACTCAAAGTTCAGAAATTGACTCCAAATACCATTTTGAAATCCAAGATGACGACTTCCGGTTTCTGAGAAACAGCGGAAAGTGATTAAATACAACCATATATGGTTATTTCCGGAATCGTAATGATGCATTGAAGCCACAAATAGAACTCAGACAACATTTTGAACTGTAAGATTGTAACTTCCGGTTTCTGGAACAACAGCCAAAACTGGCCGACTTCTATTCAATATGAGTATCTCCAGAGCCAGAATGATACACAGGAGGTTAAATTGACCACAGACACGATTTGGATTTCAAGATGGTGACTTCCGGTTTCTTAAAAACAGCCTAAGGTGACCAAATACCACCCAATATGAATATCTCCGGAGCCAGGAAGATGCAAGGAACTAAAAATTGACCTTAGACATTATTTTGAATTGTAAGATGACAACCTCTGTAAAACAGCCGAAAATTACCAAGATGATGCATAGAAGCCAGGCATTGACCCTGGACACCATTTCCAATTCACTTTCAGTTGCTGGAAAGCAACCGAAATAACTGAATATCACCCAATATGGGTCATTCAGTATTCACAGTGATGCCAGAAAAACGACAATATTTTCAGAATGGAGGTGATGTACAGAAGCCAAAAGTCGAGAGTGTTGTCATTCCGGTAAAACTGATCATATCAAACGATTTGTTTCTTGACCTTGATTGTATCCTATGGCCGATTCGTCGTGCATTTGCAGATTATAAACAAATCGCAAGAAATCAATGAATTTGGAATGCTTAAAATTATTTGATTAAACACAACAGTAGGCGGAACGAAGTTTGCCGGGTCACCTAGTTGGGCATAAATTGCATCCACGTTCGATTTTCGACCTCGTGGCATCATCCCGATTCTGGACATATCGAGAATCGAGTCGAGAATATTCATATTGAATTATATTCGGCCACTTTAGTCTGTCTTTAAGCACCATCTTGGTTCCAGGATGGAGCCTGAAGTTATTTCCGACTCCGAAACTGCTCATATTGGCATTTGACCATTTAAAACGTAATAAATAGTTATCAGGGATGGAAAGGAAAGGAATATGATGTAATCGTCATTTTATCTTGAACTGTATAGATCACGATATGTACATGTTACGAACAAACTTCAATCCACAATAAACTGTTGGTGCCTTGGTCACTCAGAGATAACTTTTTTTTGTTAGAGCATTAGAATTACGTTATCCAGTCATGTGAACTTTTGTAATATATCCCAGCCAACAGAGATAACATATAGGGATGAACTGTACAAAACGCATCAGTTTAGCATTTTCGCAATTTACAGCGCTCCTAATCACCTTTAAGCGACACTGAACATGTGGGATGATTGTTTGATCTATATAATGTATGTTAATGACGAAGCTTGTTCTAAAATTCTAGATATCAATGTTTTTTTTTTTTGATAGAAATTACCATTGCTACCGAACAAGTTCGTGGCCAAAACGCACCACAACGAATACGCTTGAAGTCTCAGAAGTAAAATGAAAAGTAATGAAACAAATTTTAAGTTTTCAAGCAATCTTCTGCAGGCTTTCATAGTGCAGATAACCGACGCCAGTTCGTATCTTAAAAGTGAATTGTTTGCAGCCACCATATGGATTTTAGGTGAATGACGACAAGATTCGACGCCTGAATTGCAGCATCTATGGGCTGAAACAATTGGCATGGTACTGGAACCAGAAAATAAAAGCGCATTCAGGAAGATGAGGTTAATTTAAGAAGATATTCGTATGATGCCATGCACAAGAAGAATACGAGACGATATAAATGTTGAATTTTCAAGTCTGGAAGAGTAACGTCTGTTTCTCGGGATTCGAATTGAAAAACACCGTCACTATTTGCTAAAGCAGACCTTATACAACGTGATCGGATAAAGGATCGGTTCAGACCCACTCAGATGACTACCTTAGCACATCACTGTTAGGGAAGTAGGTATACAAAGTAACCAACTAAAACTGGACAGAGACGTGCTGAGGGGCGTTGAAATGCCTCAGAGAAACTAAGGACCTTTCGCTACATTCGATACAGATAGGGCGACAAAGGTGACCGAAAAACCAACTTCGGTTATCGTATTAAGTTCGGCGGCAGTCTGGTAAGGAGCTGCTATGGGAGCGAAAGAGGACATCAAAGAGAAACCAATCACTCAAATGTCGTTCACGAGGACAACTAATCGTGCATAATGATAGTAGAATCCAAGCATCTGGAAAGCAGATCAAAACTCGTAGACACGATACATGCGTTCACCAGAGATCTCCGCTAACAAAGGTTCATCGACCTGCAATATCACCCGATCATCGAGATGGAAGCCCACCTGATGAACAATCCATTAGGTTAAGCTAGAAAAATATCGGAATTAGATTGATGTCCGAAGAATTCCCTAGCCTCCCAAAGGGTCGTGAGGTACGATGAGGATCTAACAAGCTAAAGTTTGTTTTTAAAAACGAACAAAAACTGTCGATTTTTCATAGGTTTACCTTCACACGCACTGACGAAACTCAATCATAGTAACCCATGAATCAGCAGAATAAAAATTGACAGCTCTATCAGTCGAACTCTAACCGTGACACGCTCCCAGTCAGGTGAAATATGGTTTATGAAGCCAATCACCTTCCCAGGATTCAAAGACCAAATCTCTGTGGGCTGTAAACAGCCACTGCCAAGAAACCTTGATCTGCGTTTAAATAATGCAACACAACTGCACAGCAGATGTTCCGATGTCTCGCTTTCCATATTACAAAAGCGACAGATATCATCCTGAACCCGGCCAATGTTCTTTAAATGATTTTTTTTTTTGTTCATCTATGCAGTTCTTTAAATGATATCTACTCGGACAGTACCCCGTTACTAGGCCGACGTTTGTACAAAGAGCTCTTCTGTTGAGTTCTAGGAGCTTTTTCGAATGATTCTCGTTTGGTGTTATAAATCTTTTAGATTGGGACCACTTTTTGACATCCAACCAAAAGGTTATCACCTCTTGTGTCTCCCAGCGTTTAAGCTCCATTTTCACTGCACAGTTTGATATACCGCAGAAAGGTTCTGGGCTGTGAGTTAGATCCTTGTTTTGCAAGTTCGTCTGCCTTTTTATTCCCACCAATGCCACAATGTCCTGGAGCCCAATACAAATTTACTGAGTTTGTTTGACATAGCTGTCGCAATATGAAAATACATTCCCAGACAATTTTGGATGTACATTTTTAAGCACCAAGTGCTTTCAGTGCTGCTTGACTGTCAGAGAAAAAACAAATACTTGCATGTTTGTATTTCCTACTCAGACACACATTCGCACATTCAAGGGTTGCAAAAATCTCTGCTTGAAACACTGTTGGCCAGTGTCCCATTGCCACTGAAACATAAATTCCAAGGCCGAAGATTCCTACACCAGTTTTGGTACCTATTTTTGAGCCATCTGTGAAAAATATCGTTGAACCAGGACGGACATCAGGAACTCCGACTTCCCAGTCTGTACACGACGTTTCGCATACCTTGTAGGGAATATCATGATTGTCCTGAGGTGCCATCCAGTCTCCATTCACACTCATCACTGGCCCTCTTTTAAAAAAGTTCCGTATAGTCAGGTGACCCACAAGATCACCTGACAAGATAGTTTTTGTTCTTTTGTGCCTCAAGGCACTCTTTTCTGCTTATAGTTGCACGTATCCGTACAACGGCAGCAGATGAAGAATTGCATCAAGAGCTTTTGCTCCTGTTATAGCAATGCACGCAAGTCGTTGAACTTTATCTAGCTTTGGTCTAGCGGTGGACGCTATGGTTTTTGGCCACCACATTAACGAAGCGTAGCCGTAGCCCCACTTTCTCCCAACGGTTTTGGAGCACAACCATAATGCACTGACCGCCTTGTTGATTGCATAGTCAAGATGTGCATTCCAGTTTAACTTGGCATCAAGGATAACTCCTAAGTATTTAACCCGTTCATTAAATGGAATATCTTCTCCTCCAAGCTTAAGAGTTTTCAGATTGAATTTCCTATTTCTATTGAAAGGTACGATTACAGCTTTTGTCGGATTAATTTTAACAGAGGAGCTACTTCGTTCAGAAATTCCCCACCGCTTTGAAAACGGTCATCGTGCGGCACTTTGTGGACGCCGTATACGCCCCTTCCAGTATTCACAATATCTTGGCACTATTGAACAACAATTAGAGCATCGAAAGAAGGGCTGATTCCGGACGACCAATAATCGTGAGTGACAAGAAGCTCCAAAGGATGTTGAAGAGGAAGACCGAGGCAAAAATGGCAACATCGCTACGTGCACTTGGCCGGGAGGTCGGTGCAACCGACCAAAGAGTGAAAAAGTGTCTGACATGCATGGACATAATGTCAGAAAGCGGCAGTCCCGTCCACTGATCTCGGAGCTAAAGGCAATGACGCAGTAGCAAGGCATTGGCTGAACAAGATGGTCAAGTCAACTTTCCTGGCGAATCGCGACGTGGCGGTGGTGACAAGACCTATCTCACCCTGGATGGCAACGACTGGCAGGGTACTTCGTAATTTACCTTCCCCACGAAAGAAGTGAGTTCGTTCCACACATTAAGTTCCCCAAGATGTGCTGTGGCTGACAATCAGCGAGAAGGGGATGTCAAAGGCGCTCTTCTTTCGCTTCGGACTGGCCGTATACGGGTGAATTTGTAACACGATCATACGATTTATCAAACTCAATTATGTGTTACAGTTTTTACTGTCTTCGTCCGAAGTAAGTTTATTTTTTTAATGCAAACATTATTCGTCGTATGTTCGACTCCAACGAATTGTGAAACAAACAGGAGATCAAGTTCCGATAGCGTAATGTAGCATTGAAGCTTTGTTTTGGTTTTGTCCAAAGAGTTTTGGAGAATTTTTATACTTTATATTTTTAAAAATTACACTGATCGACAAAAGCAAGTCAAAATTGAATGAATTCATTACATTAAGCTTCCAAACCGTTCTAAATTCTACTTATTATTTCAGATGAAAAAGTCGATAATAATATTTCATCAACACGCATCTATTCTCTAGATATTTTCAAACTTTTGTTTTGAAAAATCTAATTGGAACATCACTTTTAAAATAGGAACTGGCTTACATATATCAATCTTGGACTTTTTTACAAA
This sequence comes from Wyeomyia smithii, assembly GCF_029784165.1. Taxonomy (NCBI): domain Eukaryota; kingdom Metazoa; phylum Arthropoda; class Insecta; order Diptera; family Culicidae; genus Wyeomyia; species Wyeomyia smithii. Next base: position 178,241,841 of record NC_073695.1, read on the forward strand.
AAGTTGTGTTATAACTTCGAGTTTGGATATGAAAAACAGAACATGAGGTACGAAACTAAGTTCCCGCTGTTTTTTTTCTAATAAAAAATGTAACAACTTCCCATTTGAGTGATTCTATGGCAGTTTTAACGTCTTTTCAGTATGAGCACCAGCGTTGTCATGCAGTTGCATCCTTTTTTGTGCCTACGCTTGTATTGTAGCGACACCCGGCTGAATCGCGTCAATTTGGGTTGATATCTTTCCCCAGTGATGGTTTGATACGGTTTCGACAGTTAATAATCATTACGTTGATCTAGTCCCACCAAAATACACAACATAACCTTCGCAGCGTATATCTTCAGCCGAGCCGACGACGTAGAAGCCTGACCGGGCAGTCTCCATAACTTGCATTTCTTCGGGATACTATACTGAATCGATTTTTCATCACCGGTCAGAATGCGATGACGAAAACCCTTCCTTTTTGCCGCTGGAACCATTGTTCACAGGCGACGCCCAGCGTCCCTTGGCTTCAAATTGTAAAGAACCCAAGCTGCTTATTTTTGAGTCATTTCCAAAACACGAAATTGCTTGAAAATCACTTAACGAGTAATTGCTTACACCAAAGCAGGCTGTTCCTGCACATGGGTCCCCTCTAAATCAGCGTCTTCGATGATTTGGGGCTTTTTTCACTCGGACAATCGTCAACATGGAAATTATTATCTTCAAAGCGACAAAAACAATCACGGCAAGTTGTTTTATGTAGAGCTGCATTTTCGTAAACTTTTTTTGACTCTCGATGCGCTGGAGCCGCCGTTTCTTTGAATGAAAAGGAAAACTAACACTTCCCACAAATGACGATTGTTTGGCACAAAATCAGTTGATCAATAATTCTTTCACAGATAATAACCCCTTTCGAATCTGAAAGAATAAGCTGAAAATATATTTAATAAACTTTCAACTTATTCGTTGTGTTTAGTCTGTTCTATATCACACAATCGAACCGTGAACGATAAATTTCTGGATGCTTAATTTTCTCTCCCTCAGACACATGCTCGCCGTTGGAATTTGCATCTAAATCAAGTCGTTCAAGCGGAAATGTGAATTCCCGTCTCAATAATATAATTTGCCTCTATATCCAACCGTTTCCCGGTTCGTCCCTTCCAATGTTATCCGATTCATTTCGCGTTGTTCGTAGTTTACCCTCTCCAAACGGCAACGAGAGAACGCTGTGAGTCAGAGATCTTGCCAAACTGCACTAAACCACCACACCCCCACCGAAAAAACGTTGTCCACCAGTCCTAGCCCAAGACGGATACGATTGTTTCATTCAGTACGCCGCTCTTACTTGTCCTTGTTTTTTTTTTCGTCGTCCTATTTGCATGCTTCATTAACAGCGAAACGCTTGAGGCACGGCACGGACCGACAAAAAAACCCACAATGGGAGCGAGGGCTGCAGAATTGTCGCCATCGTCGCTGTTGTTGATAGCGTCGAAAGGAAAGTGAAATTATTTGCGAAAGAAATAAAATTCATTAATTACGTGCGGAAATTTGCATATATCTACACGCAATACACAGCAAAGGAGGTACGTTGGGAATTAGTGCCGACAAATTCCAGATGGATTGTCAAGTCATTCCGTTGTCTGGTTTTGTTTTCTGTTTTTGGTGGCAGGGGATGTCTATTTCTGGACAGCCTAACGCGCTACGGAGAGTGATTACTCATTCAGCGCGATAGAAGGAAAAGCCTGTAGAAAAACGATAAGAAAGCTTCCTGTCAATCCGATGCCGATATTGAGGGAAGGAGCTGGGATGAAATCTTATTGTTATGATTATATATTTTCATAGATTAAATTATTCATTTTAGATCCATACTTTTTCGGTTTTTGAAGCTCAATGCACTAATGGTTAATTTTTTATTTCTTTTATTTTATGTTTCAAACCTACAGAAAAGACTAACGTCTCTCTTTGCTCTGCTCGCTAAAATGTATACTTCCATCAGTATCTCATTAAAAATCTGTCCTTATATTGTAGCATAACAAAGCTCACTTCCGACGTTGGGTGGATTAAACAGGGTATTTTGTTGTCCCATTTAGTAAGCTGACGTGTAATAAGTATTCATTGTCGCCACAATCGTCGAAGGGATGGGTGCGGCAAGCTTGACTATTACGAGCGGAAAGAATGGAAATAGATGTTACCAGTATTTACCTCAGCTTGCACTTTCCGTTCTCCCCAGATGAAAACTTGACGCGTTTGTCCATCAACGTCATCATCGCAGCTTGCATCATCACCGTCATCATTTCCCTCCCTCTCGTCACCCGCCATGTCGTCATTTGATGGAAGCTATAAGCCGTAGGTACTAGCAACTCGGAAGAAAAAGTACCAGTAATTTGCTGAAAAAAGGTACGGAAATAATGAAAAATTGTTACATCACAGTTGAAGTACACGCGGCGCGGGTGGGAAAATGAGTAGCATGATGATTACGTCGTGTCGGATTTGCGAGCAGAGGAATGTTTTACCGGCAGGGATAGGAAGGTGTGGCAAGATTTGCAAATTGTTAAATGGTTTAAAACACTAAATTATTGCAATGCAATTGTCGTAATTATATGCTCCATTTATATAATGCTCCTAGCCATGGCAGCAAACAACAGGATATGTAAATATTCATACGTGACGGATATAACTAGGTTATATTGGATCAGGGTGTCCCTGCAACTTTCGGAGTGAAATTAAGCCAGTACGAATATTCATACAATTTAATCACACTAAATGTTGAGGTACTAAGAACTTTAAATGTATAAATGAAATAGGGTTTTTGTTGAAAAACAATTTTTCAAAGTGCGAAATCGTTAAAAGTGCTAATTTTAATTGCACCAAACGCGTAAATTTCATTATTCATCGGTATACCATAACATCAACATTATAAATGATTTTAATTACGGGGATGGGAAAGTATTATGCATCACACGCACGTGGAGTGACTATTTTACGTGCCGCTAAACATAACCAACGCTGAGAATCTGTTCAGGTGCTAGCAACCCTGCCCCAGATTATAGAGCAAAGAGGAGAAAAAATTGTTAAATAATTAAATACCCGAATGATATAGTTAGAGCGAATCTAAATATTGTTATAATATATTCCATGAATCGAGACCTTGACAGAGCTGAAGCCTTAGCGCATATTACAAAACAGCAGTGAAATGAAAAAAACTTTGCAAAGACATTGTTTGAAATTGTTCAAAATACTGCACACGTTTTCGGCTAAACGAAACATGCTTTGGTCAAAAAGCATAGCTTAGCTTAGTTCTAACTGTTTATAAAAATGGTTGCTACTAAGCATTTCATCAAAAAAAAAAATTAAAAAAAAAAAAAAAAAAAAAAAAAAAAAAAAAAAACGGTCAACCAATTTAATCGACCAGTTTTGATTTGGATGAAACTTTGCATAGATGTTTGTATGAGCAAAAAGGTCATTTTGTGTGTTTTGGATCACGACTCATTTTTGGGAAGCTGTTGCAAAATGCTATTTTGGTGATAAATCAATAGATCAACAGATGATTACAAATATTTTTAGAGCCAAAAGGTTTATTTGATTGGTATGATGTCTTTGGAAAAGGTAGCTAGCAATTTTGTTTTTTCAAAAAATATAGACTCTAGAAAAAGTTGCTTTTTTCTGAAAAAAAAAATTATCTAAGAAAGCTAATTTTAAAAAAATCTAATTTCAATAAAAACTACAAGGATTACCAAAACAAGGAATCAAGGTCCATGCAGAAATCAGGGGAAAAAAGTGATAAATCATAAAAGAAATGACCACGATTTTATTGGAATAATGTAGCAATGTAGATATGATCATTTACGAAGAATAAGGGATTAATAGAAATAAATTATGAGATACAATGAGAAGTATCAGGGCATATCAAGAAGATCTCGGTTGGCTGCATTTCATAGCTGAAATATTCAAACGTAGAAAACATAAAAAATAAAAAAAATAAATTCAGAAAACATATGGAAAGTGTCCGTTATGTTATGCTAGAATAAAAGGGATGAACTTATATTGAACGAATTTACGGCATATCAATAGTTGTCATTGTTCTACTTTTTGCGGCTAAAACATGAATTAAAGTAAGTTATTACAACAACATTGCATCGGAACCATTCACCGTATAAAGTCAACATAGATATTATCGTGCACATATAATGTGAGATTACTGAAAAGAATTTCAAAATACAATGAGAAGTATTAGGGCACTGGCTTTCATAGCTGTAACTTTGAAACTTCTAACGTAGCGAGCACAAAAACATAATAAAACTAGATACGAAAAACATATAGAAAGTGTCCGTTAAATTGTGTGCCCAAAAAAAGTTGTGCTCCTCTCTGCGACTGAAAACATGAATTCAAAAAAGGTATTACAACAATATTGCATCACTAGCACATACGTGTCGCTCCTTTCTACAACCATTCACCGCATAAGTCCGAACGAAACATGACTTTGTCAAAAAAGTCAAAAATGTCCAAAATTTCTGACCTAAATCATAGATTTTAAAACTACCAAAAATGTTAGATAGGGTATTCGCTCCTACATTTATCTCAGTACTTAAATTCATCTCATCACGCCTTTTTGATCGTCAAATTTTACCATATTTTCCACGTAAAACTTTCAACCATTTGACAAAATCGAGAAGCAAATAGATTTACTTCAAAAAATTTGTAGAAATTTGACGGTCAATTGGACAAATGAGAGAAATAAAATATATATAGGTGCAGTTAGCTGTTGAGATGAATAATGAAGCGGTTACCCCAGATCAAAAATATCAAAAATATCGAATATGTCAAAAATGTTAAAAATCTTCAGAATGTCAAATATGTTAGAAATGTTATAAAAGTTAAAAATGTTAAAAATGTTAAAAATGTTAAAAATGTTAAAAATGTTAAAAATGTTAAAAATGTTAAAATGTTAGAAATGTTAAAAATGTTAAAAATGTTAAAAATGTTAAAAATGTTAAAAATGTTAAAAATGTTAAATATGTTAAAAATGTTAAAAATGTTAAAAATGTTAAAAATGTTAAAAATGTTAAAAATGTTAAAAATGTTAAAAATGTTAAAAATGTTAAAAATGTTAAAAATGTTACAAATGTTACAAATGTTAAAAATGTTAAAAATGTTAAAAATGTTAAAAATGTTAAAAATGTTAAAAATGTTAAAAATGTTAAAAATGTTAAAAATGTCAAAAATGTCAAATATGACAAAAATGTCAAATACAGGTCGGACTCGATTATCTGGAATGTAAAAAAAAACCATTCCGGATAGTTGAGTTTCCCGGATAATCGAATCACAGAAAAAATTTTGAAATTTGCGATTAACGAACATAAAATAAATAATTTCTATTTTTATTTCATTTGAATAATGCAGTAGCGTAGCCAGAATTTATTTCTGAGGCGAAAAGGGGTAAAATCTTGAGGAGCAATAAATATAAATTAGGAATCGATTATTTTCACTCAATTAGGATATGTCCCAAACATGCCGGAAGTGACATAAATGGTAACAAATATGCCAAAGGGATGGAATGGCAAAATTTCGGAATAAAACTTTAAAACCGGATGAACGAATTCCGGATAGTCGAGTCTCCATATAATCGAGTCCGACCTGTATAACATAAATGTTAAAAATGTCAAAAATGACAAAAATGTCAAAAATGTCAAAAATGTCAACAATGTCAAAAATGTCAAAAATGTCAAAAATGTCAAAAATGTCAAAAATGTCAAAAATGTCAAAAATGTCAAAAATGTCAAAAATGTCAAAAATGTCAAAAATGTCAAAAATGTCAAAATGTCAAAAATGTCAAAAATGTCAAAAATGTCAAAAATGTCAAAATGTCAAAAATGTCAAAAATGTCAAAAATGTCGAAAATGTCAAAAATTTCAAAAATGTCAAAAATGTCAAAAATGTCAAAAATGTCAAAAATGTCAAAAATGTCAAAAATGTCAAAAATGTGAAAAATGTCAAAAATGTCAAAAATGTCGAAAATGTCGAAAATGTTAAAAATGTCAACAATGTCAAAAATGTCAAAAATTTCGAATATGTAAAAAATGTCGAAAATGTTAAAAATGTCAGAAATGACAACAATGTCAAAAATGTCAAAAATTTAAAAATGTCAAAAATGGCCAAAACGGCAAAATGTCATAAATATCAAAAATGTTAAAAATGACAAAATGTCAAAAATGGCAAAATGTTAATAATCTCAAAATTTCACTTTTGTCAAAAATGACTAGAATGTCAAAAATGTAAATAATTCAATAATGTCAAAAATATCAAAAGTATCAAAAATGTCAACCATTCTGATGTAAATTAAATGATAAATAAACATTTTGTCTTTCCCGATTCTATTTAGACTCTGAGACTTTTGTGATGATTTTTTATCAATGAATGAATATCAAACTAGGAAATAACTCCTGTCAAGAATATAGGACTTATTACCAATGAGTTTTAAGAGTAATTTAACCGAAAATGACGAAAATTTCATGATTTTGATTACCTCGGCTGTTTAAGATTTTCGCAGCTCACTGTTCATTGACAGTATCAATCAAAATACCCTACTCTCACTTTAATTAGCATTCAATTTTTAAGCGGTACCATTGATGATTCAGCAACAACAATTACTTGCGCTATTCCAATCGAGTGGTTTGGAAAATACATCGGGCAGGAAATGTGGTCTTGCGACAAAACAGACCAGTAGTGGGTGTACTTGCTCTACCGGAAAGACAAAGACTGGCAGCAAAACCATGGACAGCCCCGCGCCCGGTAAGCCTCGCCTGCCACATTGGGTCTTATTGTTTCCGGAGAGTTTTCTTGCACGTTACAGTTGTACGTACGACGTAGTAGATTGAATGAACCTGTCGCTCTGACCGGGAATGACCGCATGACCAATACACAGTCTACCCGGGACAGTCCAGTCAGCCGGGCACAAAAACGACCAGTTCCATATGGGTCAACCAGAGAGCGGTGACCACTTTCTGCCCGACGGTTTGGCTTTAGTCGAGTCGAGGAAAACAAAAGAATAAATGCAATTTATTTCGTCCACTCGAATGGTAGCTTACATGTTCGACCGTCCGCGAATCCATACCCGGGCTTTTAGTCTGACCCAGGGTGGTTTAGCAGTAACGCCAAAAGTGAAGCTGACCAAGCAAGATGGTGATCCGGGGCTCGAGCAACCATCGGAACACATAACTGCCATTGGTGCAAACCACACTGGAAAAGTTTTAGCAGCAATGACCATACTGTATGACAGCTCTGTCTGCAAGTGTACGAACACCTACGGAAGATTGTGGTTTGCAATTCATAATAAATTTTTCCTCATTATCACCGCATAGCACCGGACGATTGCAGGTTGAATGACGTGTGAGGTGAAAATTACACCTCGCAGCAGCTGTTACGTTCATTGGATAGAAAGAAACAAGCGCGTGTGAAGGGTTAATAACAACGATTCTGCAATTCGGAAATGATATTTGCCATAATAGCAAACACAGCGTGGAACAAATGAAATTGTGAAAGCAGAAGAATAATTCTTGACAACTTTTACGATATCATTGAATGTTTGCTCCTCTGCATCTAGTAATAAAGACTTTACGGTAATTAAATTAATTCGAACTTTGCTAGTGTAGGACAACCATCGCGGGTACCGTTCCTTCCCGGTTAGGAGATGAATTTCAGCAAAAAGATTCTTGTTCACATAGCGAAAGTGCTTTTTCCTGCTATTTGACCGTCTAGTCGGGTGAGCTTCCATGTTCCATGCACTAATTTACATCTTGATTAATTAATTTTTTTTCTGCTTTCCTTTCGGCACCACCTCCTTGAGTTCGTTCACTATTGGACGAGGTTTTAAAGTGGTATCAGGTTACCATTAATCGGGATGGCAAAGGTGGAAAGGTGCTAATGATCATGCTCGACCGGTAACTGTGAATATGTACGCCTTTGCAGAATTGACAAAAGCGTTGCTCAAAGTAGTTATATTTTAGAATAAACCCAGTAGTCATGTTAAAGTACATATAACTACAACAGAGTTTTAATTTTTTTCACTGCAAAACAGCACACAAATCATCAACTAGAGTTATTGTAAATAATAATTGGAAGGCAATATATTTTTTCCTACAAATTGGATGTTGGCTTTCACCTAGTTCTCCAACAAAATTCATAAGTTTCTTTAACTTCTTCCCAGAACAGAAATTTTATTGCTCTGCCCCTGAAAAGACTGTTTAGGAGATATAATTGATTGAAGTTACTTAAATTTGTCTATTGCCTACACTTTGTAGAACTTTTCCTGGTATGTTCCTGTTTGATAAACAATAACGTTATATAACAAACATATAAATCAGATTCGTCGAACACAACTGGTTTTATCTTAATTAAAGTGTTCAGTACGGAAATTCTTAAAACAGCTTGCATATAAATTGATAGTGGTTGATCATAATAGTTTTTTATTATTTTGTAAGGTTTCCAAAGATCTCGAGCAATAACTCACGGTTTTAATATTTGACAAGTTCGTGCAATTTGTGTAAATTCCGAGATATAAAGAAGCCATTTATTGTACTGTTTGCAGTACAATACTGTCAAATCCTGTGAAAACCATTTGCAAAGTAGTTTCGTTGCGGGTCTCACAAGAGCAATGCCTTACAAATCCTGGTCAAAAAGTTTTTATGACCTAAGTCAGGTTGAACTTTTTTACAACTTTCTCCCTCACTTAGAATTCAAAAAATATATATTATTGAAATGGTCTCTAATGAGACAAACAAGCCGCGGGTTGAAAGCCACAAAAATGAACATAAAAACAAATGTCCGCTCGAAGAGCGCATGCAAAGCCGCAGTTTATTTTGCTTGTTCTCGATTCACACGATAATCAAAAAAGAATTTTCGTTTGTTTGCTAGCAAAAAAAAATAATTACTCACCACAAAACTTTCCGCACAAAATTTATTTTATTAATCGGGAAAATTGCTAAACAGACTAGAGAATACTCTGGTATCTATCGTAAAACTCCGTCAGACTGCGCATTCTATGTCGGACTAAATAACACCCAAATTTAAATACGAACATAAATGCTGCGGACGTGAAAATGTGCTTCAAATTACTTTCTTGACGCGCTAAGAAACAAGTTACCGGAATAATTCGATTCGGTTGAAAGTTTTCCGCCCAAGGGCGAGAGATAAATTCCACACCAGAACGGAGCGAGGTTCACCACAGCTGGCTAATTTTGCAACAAATCCGAAGCTGTGGAATTGCATCTAGCGTGTAAGCCGCCGTCAGAGGATAGTTTGCGCAGTCGAACATCGAGTCGGGGGGCGAAAGCTTTACAAGTTGCTCTGTGAAGGTAGATAAAAGTTCATCGGCTATAGTTTTTGAAACAGAAAATGGAATTAATCTATTTAGTGTTTTTTAAGCAACAATAAACATTACTCAGAAGACGTTTTTCAGGTGAAAAGTCTCACGTCATCTTCACTTGCCGGTAGAAAGTTGTTGAATCAGTCTAACAGCCTCCGTCTGCAGAATCCTCTGAAGATACACACATTTGTGTTTGTATAGCAACATTTTCAGTCGAAAAGTTTGCTAATCCATTTGATAGGCGGCTTCTTAGCGGGGGTATCAAAATGTCGGTGGGAAGACGATGTTTGGTACGAACTTTACACCAAGTGATGATTTCTCCTCAGTTTCGTCCGAGGTACGTACTGCGAGGCTATGTTGGGTGCTGACGTATGCAAAATAAAGTTTAATGAAATCAAAATAGTTTACGGCTTCTGGCTGATTTTCGGTTGCTGGCCGGCCGCAGATATCAGCTTCACACTGAACGTTCCATTTTAAAAGCTGAGGTAGTTTTTCGAATTTGCTATCGCTTCGCTTCACGGCAGACGTTCGCACGACAGACAATAATTCATGCGGAACTCCGACGCATCAAGATCTGCGGAAGTTTTTCGGCTCCGGTTCGCAGTCAACCAGTGGAGTCCGTTGGCTGTCGCACCTATTACTACGCCATATGTATAATTAATAGCTTTTATGTCCAAAACTAACACATCATTTATTTTGATAATCAATCAAAACAGGAATATACAGAAATATTTATTTACATTCTGATCACAGCGTGAGACGTGTCAGCATCGACACCCAGGCAACCGAAGAAAAAGGTATCATATACCGCTGAAATGGCACGCAGCAAGGTTGCCAGCCGATGTTGTCCATTTTTTTCAGTGTCTTCCAACGCATTTTGTCTTTAAAGCTTTAATAATAATAAGTAAGCTGGCAGCCCTTGTGTTACCGTGCGATACCTGATGAGAAAGCTATGATTGAACAAAACAACCGCGGAGGGTGTGATTTCATCGCCAGCTCATTATGCGCCTCGTTTTCCGTTCGTGTTTTGTAGAGACGTGTATAGCTAAAGTGGCAGCGAATATATTTAACCGGTTCAGTAGATATCGGCCACTTTTCAGGTGTCTACTTTATATCGTTGTGGTAGACAAGAAACACTAAACACTTATTTCACGTACCGTTTTGTCGAGCTTCTCGCTACCGGCAGTGGAGAGGCTGAGAACGGGACATTACCTTCGATGATCGAAAGTATATGAGCTCAGTGATTTTTTTCCTCCCACTTTGGGAGAACCAAAATAAGAGAAACACAAATTCAGATTGACAAGTTATGGCATGCCAAGAAATTAGGTCGTACGAATTGGGAAGTTTGATTGGCTTTTTCTTGTAAGGTCAATGTAATAACCATAAACTTAAAAATATTCACTAAATCTTTAATGGCTTTTTTAAAAGTTTACTGTACGATTTCTAAAAAAAACCTACTAAATATTTATGATTGCAGCGTAAAAATACTCTATTCCAATATAAAAAAGGTATGCAATTGAAGAAATGATTGGTAGCTGTAAACAGGAATGTTTTTTTTTTATGAAAATTTAAAGTTTTGATTATTTCGTTAGCATAATTTTTGCCCTAACTTGAAAATTTGTTAGGAAACTTTTCAGTGTTATTACAAATTTGTAAAGCACAAAAAATTCTCTATTATAATGTATGAGAAATTTATTAAAGAACGAACTTTATAACAATTAGAAATGTTTGATTCAGGCTGACAATACAATAATGTGTACCACGTTTTTTGTGTCAAAACATCAAAATATGTTTCAAAAAGTACTGCTTTTGAACATTTATGCTCCCAAAATATTATGTTTTACATTTATTTAGATACACTAAAACACTTTTTACGCAGGGAATACGTGCCTAGTAGAAAGAAACCGCGTAAATTTCGGAATCCGCGTAAATTTCGGAATCCGCGTAAAAAAAACGCGTAAACTCCGGAATCCGCGTAAAAACCTGCATGAATTCCTGAACCCGAGTGAAGAAATTCCGAAATCCGCGTGAAAAAAAAATACCGCGTCAATTCCGGAGTCCGTGTAAAAATAACCGCGTAAAAAGCGACCTTTGAGCATTTAAAAGCTGTATTCAGTAGAAAAGTTTTCTCAGCTGTTAAATTAAACCAGTAGAATTGCTCTAAGGGACCACTCACTAATGATGTTACGTAAAATTTGGAAAAAATTAACTTCTCCTTCCCCCCTCCTCCTTGTCACTAACTGGCCCAACTTCCTTGACCCCTCCACTGGATTATGTAACGTTTTTATACCCTCGCCTTTCCTTCTTTGGTTATAACCAGAGCTGCGAAAAGTCGATATCAATCTACTGCTGACATACCGCTGCAGTGAGAAAGAATAAAAATCTGCCAACTATAATGCATGGTTCACTACAATTCATTCAGTGATGTTTCGATGATTGCCGCTGAAGTAAACTTCTACTGTTGTGTTTTATTGCTATGCTATTTCTATGCTACCGTACTAACAGCGGATTCTCAGAAATATCGTGTTCATTTTGGCACCGTGATATTTTGCCGCGAGAAAAAATAAACTCATTGATTTTCTTTCGTTACAGATCTTAAGCTAACTGTATTCCACCTGTAAATTCGGCTATTAACTAGTGTGTAAGTTGTAGGACAGAACTTTCCTCTTTCGTTTATGCCTTCAAATCGTTTTTCCTTACTGAGCACATGGTGAATATTTTACTATAATATTTAGTAGGTAAACTCAATCTCGAGGTATATCGAATTTTCTATTATTTATATACAAAACGCATGAATCAAATCTTGTCATTTAGCAGAACCAACGCATGAGCAGTCAGGCTGATGCACGCATAAAATGTGCACTCTGAACTGACATGAAAAAATCACTGCACCATGGTGATGTTTGATATTTCAAATATCAGCAAGACTTCAACCGGTGCACAGTTGTCCACTTTAAAGCAAATCACGGTCAAAACATCAAACTCATTTTCAAACGATTGGAATTGAAGAATTACGGTTTTCTAGCACCCTTAAACTTGTTCCGCATTGAAGTAGACTTCATATTTGTAATATTTCCGGTTTTAATAGATGAATTTTTTTATTGTTTCTGTCCATTTTCATGCTTTTTTCGCAATATTTCTGTAACCACTTGACCGATTTAGCGATTGACCATCAACCGTAAAACGAACGGAATTTTAGTCTTCTCACACTCTATTGTTTGTTATTTGAAATCATATCGCCTGTTCTGAAGATATGACCAAAACAGTGCCAAAATATTCACATAATATACCTATAACTGCCCCAAAAATGGTCAAAACTCACCAGACGACCACTCAAATGATTCGGAATTATAAAGTTAGGTTAATTGTTACCACATAATGTGTCTAGGTAATTACTGACCAGTCCTGGACATACCCCGGTGTTCAGTTTATTTTAACTAAACCAAACTCCGCCATGCGACCCTTCTTTTCCTGGATCTAATCAGTTTAAAAATGTAATGCTGTAGGGGTATATTCAAGAAAGTTTGTATACTTCAAGAATTAAACGTTAAACGAACATCAAAAGGTAAACTATTAGTCTTTTTATTCTACATCTACAGTGTAATTACAACATTTATTATTTACAACAAAGGAGAACAATTGAAACAAAGGAAAATTATTATTCTGGAAAAAAATCAGATTATTTATCTGATTCTGAGCCAGATTGTGATTTATCAGTTTCTGACTCAGATGACTCGACTTCTGAATCTACGTCAGTCTTTTCTTTCGCCTCATGCTTAAATAATTGCTCCACTTCTTCAAGAAGCTCTAGATGGTGCTTTTTAGTTGGTTTAAGGTGTTGGGAAATTATAGGATCGGAAGTGATCAGCATCCTGTTCACGATGTCTCGGTTTGAGTTTTCTCGACTATCTTTCCTTGCAAAACTGTTACGGCATGATTTGATGGTTTTGTTTCTCCGTTCTTGGGCTTCTTCCGACATCCTTCCCACGGTGAGAATAGATTTCTCTGTAATTTGGTGGCCATGGATCAGTAACTTGGTTGGTAAACGGCTGGGCAGTGACTACCAGCAGCACACCCGTACTAGTTGGCATAAAATAGACCCCAGTGTGGTCCGAAGCATAATGCCCAGCAACTCCTATCCCTACCTCCACGACGATTGGAAGCTCGGTACATGCAACTGTAGATTGCTGAACGCCCCGGGTGGCGACCGGATTCTGCTGGATCAGCTAGAACCCCGCCACTTCGACATCGTTGCGCTGCAGGAGCTTTGCCGGAAAGGAGAGAAGGTACGGAGGATTTGTGGCCGCAGAGCACAGTACTACCAGAGCGGCGGTAAAACCAATGAGCTGGGTACCGGCTTTATAGTGCTGGGCAGGATGCAGAGTCGTGTGATCAAGTGGCAGGCGATCAGCGACAGGTTGTGTTTGTTAAGAATAAAAGGCCGGTTCTACAACTACACTATCCTCAATGTGCACTGCCCTCACGAAGGAAGACCCGATGTAGAGAAAGAAGAGTTCTACGCACAGCTGGAGAAACTCTACGATAGCTGCTCGCGTAGAGACATCAAGTTCGTCATCGGGGACATGAACGCGCAGATCGGTAGGGAAGAAATGTACAAGCCGGTGATCGGCCAACATAATCTGCACACCGTGACGAACGAAAACGGCCAGAGATGCGTCAACTTCGCAGCTTCCCGAGGACTGGCAGTCCGAAGTACCTTCTTTTCCCGTAAGGACATCCACAAAACCACCTGGAGATCACCTGACCAACGTAGAGCAAATCAAATTGACCATGTTCTCATCAACGGCCGATTCTTCTCTGACATTACAAACGTACGTACCTATCGCGGTGCGGATATTGGCTCGGACCACTATCTAGTTGCGATATGATTGCGCTCAAAACTGTCGACCGTATACCACGCGCGACATCGCCGAACCCCGCGGCTCAATATTAAGCAGCTCCGGAACTCCCAGGCTGCGGAGGAATACGCGCAACAGCTTGAAGCGGTGCTACCCACAGCGGAGGGGCTGGGCGCATTGCCTCTCGAAGACGGCTGGTGCAGCATTCGCACAGCTATCGTTGAGACCGCAACGGCGACACTAGGAATGGAAGCACAGAGTGGCAGAAACGACTGGTATGACGGGGAGTATGAGGCAGCGGTGGATGAGAAGAACCGGACCTGGGCGATATACCTGGGCAGGTCAACGAGAGAGAACCAGGCCAATTACAAACGGGCACGGAACGACAGGACCACGATTCTTAGACGAAAGAAGCGCCAGCAAGAGGATCGTGAGCATGAGGAGCTGGAGCAGCTATACCGTGCCAGTGAAACGCGGAAATTCTATGAGAGGGTAAACCAGTCCCGCAGAGGCTATGTGCCGCAAGCCGACAACGACGCGGATGGGAACCTTCTCACGGATGCCAGCGAGGTGGTCGACAGGTGGAAGGAGTACTTCGATGGACACCTGAATGGCGAAACAGTAAACAGAAGCGGAGCAGGAACTGACCTAGGAGCACCAGCAGCGGATGACCGAGTACCAGCTCCCGATATTCACGAAGTTCTTTGTGAGATCGGGAAGCTGGAAAACAATAAAGCCGCAGGCAAAGATGGACTGCCGAGCGAGCTCTTGAAATATGGAAGAGAGGCGCTGGCTAGAACGCTGCACTGGGTCATTTCCAGGATTTGGGAGGAGAAAAAACTGCCAGACGAGTGGATGGAGGGAGTTATCTGTCCCTTCTGCAAGAAGGGCGACAAGCTGGAGTGCCGCAACTACCGCGGCATCTCGCTTATCAATGCCGCCTACAAAATACTCTCACAGATCCTGTTCCGTCGTCTATCACCTTTAACCAGGAGGTTCGTGGGTCAGTACCAAGCGGGTTTCATGGGAGCCCGTGCCACCACAGACCAGATCTTCTCAATCCGACAGATCTTACAGAAATGTCGCGAGTACAACGTGCCCACACATCACATCTTCATTGACTTCACGGTGGCCTATGATACAGTCGATCTAGAACAGCTATGGCAGATCATGCACGACAACGGATTTCCGGATAAACTGACTCGATTGATCAGAGCTACCATGGCGCAAGTGATGTGCTACGTGCGTGTTTCGGGGATACTCTCGAGTCCCTTTGAATCGCGCAGAGGGTTGAGATAAGGTGATGGACTTTCCTGTTTGCTGTTTAACATCGCCCTTGAGGGTGTGATCTGGAGGGCGGGCATTGACACGAGGGGCACAATTTTCACAAGGTCTGTTCAGCATCTGGGCTTCGCGGATGACTTCGACATCATATCACGAAACTTTGCGATGGCGGAGGAAACTTACGCCCGACTGAAAGCCGAAGCTGGACGGATCGGATTGCGGATAAATACGTCGAAAACAAAATACATGCGAGCGAGAGGCTCCAAGGAGAACAACATCAGCCTCCCAACTCGAGTCTCTGTGGACGGTGATGAGCTCGTGGTCGATGAGTTCGTGTATTTGGGGTCACTGGTGACCGCCGACAATAACACCAGCAAAGAGATCCAGAGACGCATCCAGGCAGGAAATCGTGCCTACTTTTCACTCCGGAAGACACTTCGATCGAATCGAGTGCGACGACGCACGAGGTTGACGCTGTACAAAACCCTGATAAGACCGGTGTCCTCTACGGGATCGAGACGACAACGCTTCTCGCGGAGGACCTTAACGCTCTTGGAGTTTTTGAACGGAAGGTGCTACGGACTATCTACGGTGGAGTACAGACGGACGACGGAGAATGGCGACGGCGCTTGAACCACGAGCTGCACGCGCTGCTTGGAGAGAATCCCATTGCACACCTGGCGAAAGTTAATAGGTTGCGATGGGCCGGTCATGTCGTAATGATGCCGGACGGCAACCCTGTGAAATCACTTCTCTTCAGCAACCCTGCCGGCACCAGAAATAGAGGGGCGCAGCGTGCACGATGGCTCGACCAGATCGAAGGAGACTTGCGGGTGATGAGACGCCTGGGGAACTGGCGAAACACAGTCCAAAACCGAGCAACATGGCGACAAATTCTTGATACAGCACGAGCCACCACGGCTCTCGTCTGATTGGTAAGGTAAGTAAGGATCAATAACTTATGTAAAGCTGTGGGCATATTATACCACCAATATAACTCCACGTACAGCTCCGCTGTTTCCAAGCAATAAGCTTTGAAAGCTTCGATATCCAGTTCGCTGCAGCAAGAAACAGCTATCAGAAAATTTCTTGCCTTTCTATCAGTCGTTCATCTACACCGCATATTTCTGAGCTCATTTTTGGGTCTTCAAAAAAACGACGAGCAGGGTTCTCATCATTTGAATTGCCGCAACCACCTGGCTTGAGTCTATCAATTAGCAGACCCACTCGAGTTCGGAAACCGTCCTGAATCCTTTGTTTGGCTTTTTTCAACAGTTCCTCATTTCCATGTTCTTCCATGTTTTGAAATCCAACCGGTATCCGATTTGTATATAACATTCAAAGTTTCGGATCCATGCGTGTAGTGAAGACATACCAAAATCCAATGACTCTTCATTGACTGGTAAAGACAACATCAACTCTAGCATATTTTTTTTTATTCTCGCTTATTTTCCCTCGGTCTAGTTCCGCCACTGTTGTGGCCAATCACCGACGCCCAGGGAGGCGACTCCACACCCAGGACCCTAACTCACGACCCGTTTATTAACGGACCGGAGCCAACGGCTTTACTTCCTCATGCGATGGAAGGCGTGATCCTAGAGATTTTTCGCCTCAGAAAATCTCCCGGTGTCGGCTAGGATTGAATCTAGACCAGTTGGGTTGGTTGTGAGTGGATCACGCCACCTCACAACCATCGACACCTTTGTCGGCGGTGGGATTCGAACCCAGGCGTCGAGCGTGGTTGGCGGAGACGTTACCAACCACACTAGGCCCCCGCTCTAACTCTAGCATATTGGATTGCGAAGATGTGACGTTGCAAATATGACAGCGCAACGCTGACGTTGTCTCAGTCAACACATTTGTTTACTTACCATCAACCATGGTTAAATAGTGCTGATACCAAACAATAATCCTTTTACCACCGATTACTGTATCAAAAGGCTTCAGATTTTCAATCTCTGCTTCCATTCGTTCGAACTCCTCCTAAATCTAGAAACTGTATGTTTATAGGCCTACACGAATATGATGACCCGGGATGCTCGTTATCCCAAATAATATCTGCGTCAGTTTCACTGCCTGACAGAAGTAATGGGACCAGCAAAGTTAAGAACACGTGAGAATCTCTATTTTCTGAATTACTGAACAGTTGTTTGCATTCGTTGAGTCCTGATGCTCCATCGCAGCCCCATTGATGAAATAAAAGCTTTCGGTATTGTTTCAGGATAATTATAGATTTCATCGCTAAGCCTGAAAATCAATCTCTCTGTGTTTTTATCTAGAAGTGCCTGTAACTTTATGCGAACTCCGACTTCGTCGACTTCAAATGCCTCTTCAGGAGGATAGCATTCTTTCTTTGCCTGCAGCACTTTATGGAAGTATACCGATCTTTAACAGGTTCTTGTACCAAAAGATATGTCTGCTTGCTTAACCTGGCTTAGACTATTTTTGCTACAGCTTTTTCCGGGGATACTGCTTTGGCCTCTACGGAAGTTTTGACGGCTTGCCTATTCGAAGTGGCAATATCTTTTTTGCCAGTTGATTGCATACTTATTTCGGCAGCAAGTGTTAATTCCTCAGGAGTGTATATTGTGCGCATATGTTCAGTCTTCCTTCTTTTCGTTCGCATGCTGGATTTCTCGAAAGGTTTTTTGGGCCGTCCACCCTTGTTGATCGAACATGACCCTTTTAGTCTTATGCTTTCTTCCAGCCACGGTTTAAACCTTACCTCGAAGTATTCCGACTTTTCTGAAGCCTGCTTAAACTTCTTGGTGAAACATTCCCAAAATGATGAAAAATCTGCGTCGTGCTCCGGGCTTTTGGAAAAATCACGTGCTACCGCCCGTTTTTTCTTCATGCCGGAACATCTTCGAATCTCTTCAAATATTACTCTTCTTTTATGTGAATTTCTATTTGAATAATTGAGAATAGCGTTGTACGTTGGTACTTCTAAGAGTAACTTATAAGATTGTTTAAACTTACCATTATCCATTTGGAATTCTTGGTTGTGTGCACAAGAAAAAAAAATCAGCGGCTACACTTAAACGTTGTGTTCTCCACGTTGTTTATATTCGAAACAGCCGTTTGTGAAGCACGTGCTCCTTGGCTACTACGATTGAATGAAGCGCATGAACCTGATACGCAATCAGAATAACTTGTGTAAAAATATGTTCTTGCTCTCTTAAATGGAATGAAAAGCTATTTATCGGTAGTTTTCGATAACTCGAAGCTTCACCATTTTGAAGCTTATGAATTTACCTTTCAAATGAAACATATTGGATAGCGGGCTCTCATGGGCAACTATAGTTTCAAGGCATATTTAACCCGGAATATGTTTATAAGACAACAATTTAACACAATACACAAACCTCTAATTGTTTAAAAGTTCCTGAAAAGAATAGAAATATTCCTTGGACATATGTGAACAGATTCTCTGAAGACATCACTCATGTACGTGCATCCTGTTAAGCTACAGGATGGTCTCAATTTATAAAATGCAAACCGTGATTATCCCAGAAAAACACGATGTTTGTCCATTCTTAATGCTAACTTTGGATTTAGGTCCCGAAAGGATGAGGGAAGTATAAAAAAATATAATTCTACGGATTGGTTCATTTTGATTTTTGAGGTTTTGGCTGCCCTTGGACCACTGTGCGGTGCGATATTCCAGAGTGAACTCAAATCGCAAACCAAATCTTCTCCACATGTTTGTAGGATTGAGATATACTAAATAATGAATGAAATTGCGCTGTCACTCATACACAAAACAACTCTATTTTATCATGGGACAGATAGGACATCGCAGTATTCAACAATTATTTTTCGTTGAAATTTTTCCACAACTTTGCTGAAGAAAGCAATCTGGTATATTAAAAATTAGAAAATTTTTTTCTAGCTAACTGCTAGGTGGATTGACCGACAAACCGAAAACGCCAAAAGTGAGGTCGTGTTCTATGAACCAATTTCGCCGAAGGCATTGTGTGCAAAAAATCAATTTTTCAGAGTCAAATCTAAAACGATCATGATTTTTAGAATCTAGACCACTGTGCACTGTGGGATTTTCAAACAAATCTTTCCACCAATTGTAAATGTCTTGAAATATAATGCTTGGAATGTGTAGAAACTGTTTTGGAGCTTATTTCATAAAATGGCGGTTGAAAAACGTGCTTTACAATAAGTATTTCATCGTTTTCATATCACTTTTTTGTACTTTACGACCTTCAAAAGGGCATTACACAAAACTGTACCGTACGATGTTTTTGAGATTTAGACCACAGATTCAGGACGTCATAATGAATCAAATGTTATACTCAGATCCTTTGGTGCATATTTTTGACGTAGAACTACGTCTCTCAGGAAGTTCGGCTATATACTCGGCTACATAGGGATGTAAAATGAAAATCTAAACCCGAAGAAAGTGAAAAAAATATGTCCAATTACAAATGCTAATAAATCGGTTAGTTTCGGTGGATTTCCTTCGTTCTTGCAGCAATAGATTGGAAAATCTTATAAGATTCTTCCCAAATGCAGAAAATTGTAGTTTTATTATTCGAACAGTTGTACTATTGAACATTGTCAAGCATTGGCAAAAAGCAAAATTCGACCTCTAATTGGTCGTTATATGATTGCTTCCCAAGCACGATCGACAGAATTATAGACCTTGTATTTTGAAGTGTGCTTTTTTCCTATATAAGAGCCTGTTTCAGCCAAAACCGCTTATATTAGTTCTAGACAACGATAACAGCAGTTCTCTCTTAGCAGCAACAGCAGCAGCAGTACCAATGGCAGCGAATAGCGCAACAGTTGCAGCGGGTCTGAGCCTCGATAGTAAAAGGGCCAGCTGATGCAGCGGCACTTCCTTTAGTGAAATGCTGTCTCTGTGCGATAGCGGGCACTAACAAATGCATCCAATGCTCAAGTTGCCTTATTCTGACAACACACCAACGTTATGGGGAGCTGGCGTCCGAAATACATGAGCTGTCTAGTTTTGAGTGTTGAAACAGCTTTTCACTGCGTTATCTATCACAAGAAATATTTTATTCGCACTGTCAGTGATAACGCAAAGAAGTGATCGGCATCTTATCCGATATTGATATGAACAGCAAATTGTCCTTTTCAGGATAAAATAAATGCCTAATTGAAGAGTTGATATTTTATCTAAATAATTTACATCTTCAGTTGATGGAACAGTTATAAATTTGACTTCATCTCCATGCCTCAGAACGTACTTAATTACCATTCCTTTAGTAATAAGCACAACACCCGACAATTTTTTTTTTCACATATCATTTATTTGACACGGGACAGCTTTCATTATCTACATAAAAATTTAGTTATCGCATAATCAAACCTTGAAAATTATCAAGCCTAATATGACAAGCAACTATGTTATTGAAAATGGTCAATCCTTGTTGAAACGTAAACAACGATTGATCTGATTGGTCGTTATATGATTGCTTTCCCAAGCACTGAATTATAGACCTTGTAATTCGGAATGTACTAATTGGCCTATATAAGAATCTGCTTCAGTAAAAACTGCTCATATTAGTTGTTGGCAGTGACTACAACAACCCTTACTTAACAGCAGCAGCTGTGGCAACGAATAGCATCAGCAGCGGCAGTGGTATCAGCAGCGATATTGGGGCCAGCTGTTGCAGCACCACTTCCTCTAGTAAAAGCTGCCTTTGTGCAGTAGCGAGCAGCATCAGTAGTAGGTACATCAGCCGGCACTTACTCTATTGAAAAGTTGCCGTATTTTGACAACACACAAACGTTTTGGAATTCTGGTTTACAAAGTATCAGTGTGAAAACAGCTTTCAACTGTGTTATCAGAAAAATGCCTTGATCTCCTCTGTCGGGGTAGCACACAGATGCGATCAGCATTATATGCGATATGAAATTGAACAACAACAGTCTCTATAAAGACAACAAACAAATTTTTGAGGATTTAATAATTTCTTGTTTTGCGCTGGATCAAAACTTGAATGTTATTTTAATCTGCATGCACTTTGACTGTTGAAACTTGCTTGCGTTGTATAGCGTTCGTTCCATTCCTGTTCAGTGATGTATGTGCAAACTAAAATTCGGTAGCACTTCAACTCCTCTTTTCCACAAAATTTTAAACATATCCAATACAAGTAATGCGACCTCAAGTAGTTCTACGTCAACCTTGCAGTCGTGACTTTGCATACAACCCTTGTGATTTTTTTGAAGTAGAATACTTCTCTCAGGAAGTTCGGCTACATAGGGATGTGAAATGAAAATCTAAAACCGAAAATAGTGAATAATATGTCCAATTTTAAATGCTAATAGATCGTTTTTTTTCCCCTGTCGGGGACATATTACCACTGCGACCAATATTTAGATCTATTGTGGTGTGTCCTCTTTTGCTGTATACCTTTTTGAAAGAAATTGACCACTACATTTTTTAGTGGACAACATCTTAAATTGAGGCATTATCCCAATCTAATATTATTTTGCTTATAAACTCTAAAACTCTCTGAGGAGAACTAGCCCATATTTCTGAAGGCTCTATGAGCCCTTTCCCAAGAAACTGGCGCCTTCTGTGAAATATTGCCACGCACTCTCACAGCAGATGTTGAGAGCTTTCACTCTCTATACTACAAAACCTACAGCTATCATCGTCTAGTATCCCCAATGACCAGTAATCAGTCCAGTGTACGTGCGTAAGTCTTTTTTAGAAAAATTTAGCAGTTTTCGTGTAATAGATAGATTGGGTTTGATGAACCGCTTGGCTTGCCGAGCTGTCGAGGTGCCATTCCAGTTCAGCAGCACCTTCTCTCTTTCCCATTCCTTCAGTGCCATATTGTGAAACGGGTGGGCGTCAACTATTGGAAACACCACAGAACGGTTCAGGGCCAATAAATTCCATCGCTGACCCGAGTCTGGCTAACTCGTCTGCTCTTTCATTTCCTTCAACACCGCTATGCTCCGGAACCCAGTAGAGATTTACCTTATTGCATTTAGCCAGTTGCTGAAGCATTTTCACGCAATCCCAGACCAATTTGGAGGAGCAGCAAATATATTTCAGAGCGTTCAAAGCCGCTTGACTGTCAGAAAACATGCATATATTAGCATAACGATAATTTCTTTTCAAACAAATTGCAGTACATTCTAAGATAGCGTATATTTCAGCTTGAAAGACAGTGGGCCATTTTCCCATTGCTACTGAACAATTCACTCCAGGGCCTGTGATTCCAGCACCTACCCTGTTTTCTAATTTCGAGCCATTAGTATAGAAAATTATAGAGCCGTCCCGGGTGCTGGGACCTTCTCGTTCCCATTCACTACGATTTGGTTCGAATACAGTGAATAAATGATTAAAGTCGTATTTCTTAACCATCCTAAATTTTTAGTATAAGAGGATTGATGTTAAAATCTTGTAAAACACTCAGATGACCATTTAGATCTCCATCAAGCAACCTAGTCATGCGACTGAGTCTAATGGCAGATTTACCTGCAACCAGTACAACTTCTTGAGATAGTGGTAATAGATTGAGTAGTGCGTCTAGGGCCTTAGACGGGGTAGTCCCCATTGCACCAGTTACCGCCATAGTGACCAGCCTTTGCAGTTTTTCAAGTTTAATTTTCGCACTTGTTTGTTTGGCTTTCGGCCACCAAATTTGTGCTGCATACGTAATTCGAGCAGGCCCAAAAAGCACAAGTAGCTTTATTAACGATTTGCTCTAGATGAGCATTCCAGTTTAGTTTACCATCTAAGATCACTCCTAAGTATTTAGTGTCATTGGAACACGTTAGAGGACTTTCATCTAAGTATAGAATATTGAGATGAGTATTCCTCTTTTTTGTGAAAGTTACTATAGTAGTTTTCGAGGGATTTATATTTAGCCCTTCTTTCTTACACCATGAAGCGGTGAAATTCAATGCTATTTGCATTCGTTCTGGGATAATGTTGTCAAACTTGCCGCGGACTATAATGACCAAGTCATCCGCAAAACCGATCACTTCGAAGCCTTGTAGTTCTAAGTTTCTTAAAATATAATAAATCGGTTAGTATTCGATGGATTTCCTTCGTTCTTGTACACGCAAAACTTTTCCTTATTACTTTAGAAGCAATAGTGCAAAATTGCCTTTTAGGTAACAAATCCATTACTTAAAAGGCAATAAAATTCTTCCCCAGTCAAGTAACAACACATACTGTCACATATTTAGCACGTGTTACGGGAGTACGACAACCACAAAATGCTCCCTTTCATCTCAAGTAAAAAAAAAAATATGTTGTACATGTTAGGCCTCTGCTAGGCTGAATGCTAACGCGAACGATCGGGCGAGATTCTTGCCGTAGGTAAATAAACAGCCAGCAGCATTTTCCCCGTCATAGAGTATGCAAACGTCGATGATTTCAAAGACTTGAAATGCGCCTTAAAATGACATCACGACCTGTAAACTGCGTTAGAGAAAAGCAAAAACATTCGCTTTCTCGCAAGCTATCTACAACACATAATCATTGGTTCATGAAAACTCATTTGGACCTGTTTGAAAATACAAAACTTGTGCCCATCCAGAACAATATTCGCAACTTCGGCAACTCTGGTCAGACAGTATTACATATTTCCATTTCAAGTAAACACTGGGGGACGAAACGAAAGTGTTTCTAATTAGACATTTGAGGTTGACGGTTGAGATTTTGATTATGTGTGGATGAAGGGGACAAAAATGAACCAGATCGTTGCATCAATACAAATGCAGCGAGTGAAGTCTTGCTAACACATGCATTGCGGTGCTTGGCTGTATGTTCTCCTGCAGAAACACATACAAGCGTGCAGAAACACATACAGCGTCATCATTTTTATTGCACTTTGTTTATCACTTTTTGTGTATAATGCGCAGTCATAAGACACAAAAAGTAATAAAAAAATGCCCTAAAGTAATAAAATGTTCCCCGTTTGCGTTGGGTGTAGCAATTGATTGGAAAGTCTTCTAAGATTCTTCCCAAAAAAAATAATTGTATTTTTATTTTTCACACTATTGTACTTTTGAATATAGTCAAGCCTTGTCAAAACAAAAAATTCGACCTCTGATTGGTCGTTATATGATTGCTTCCCAAGCACGATCGACAGAATCATATACCTTGCAATTGGAAACATGCTATTTGGCCTATATAAGAGCCTGTTTCAGCCGAAGCCGCTCATAGTAGTTCTAGACAGCGACAACAGCAGTCGTCCTTCCTTAGCAGCAGCACTAGCCCTGTGGTTGGTCACCACGTCTCAGTAGCAGCGCGGTTCTTCTCAGCATGTGTCGCCAGACTGCCATTATTCCCTCCGTGTTGGGGCAGCATGAGGATTTCCATCAGCAAATCCAATTTTGAAAATCAAAATCAAAATAATCAAGTGATTGAAAGTTAATAATTTTTGTTAACGCGAGCAAGAATTCTGTGTTGGATCCTACCAATTTAAATCTGTCGCACCCGTCTAATTTACTGAATGTGAAATAGCTCCGACAGTGCATGTTGTCCGTGTTTCTTAATTCCCCCACTGTTAGGGCAACTCAAAGGTTGCGATCAGCAACTGATTTTGAACCGCAAAATGCCCGTTTCAAGGCAAATAAACAAATATTTGAAGGTTAATAATTTTCTGGCAACAACACAAGCGGACATTCTGTGCGGGATGTAATCAAATTTTGTTGTAGTTGTCTAATTTTGACTTTATTTAGTAAACCCCCCACTGTTGGGGCAGCGCAAAGACCGACATTGAATAACAAACTGCCCTGTTAGAACGCATTCACAAAGACAGTTAGCTCGACTATGCAGAGCTAATATGAAGTCGATTCAATCAATCAGCATGAACAGAATTTCGTCGTCTCCCAGCTGCCAAGTTGCAACATGATGCAACACGCAACAGCGAGCAAACGCTTGATGTTACAAACCGCAATACGGTTAGGGGTAAAATCGTTGCGTGTGAGAGCACCATCGGTGTTTATTCGCTGGATACAAAAATCAAATGCGAATTGTGGAATAATTCGTCTGAATGAAGAAATTCAGAAAATGGTAAAACTGAACAGAAAGGCGTGGCTTATTTCGTAACACCCTTATGCTATAAAAGAGTTTTTCTGGGAAAACTAGCTACATTCATCAGTCGGATGGTGAGCTGGATGAACCGTCCACAACGTTGACAGCAGTAGCAGCAGATATCAGCACTCAGCAGTAACAGAAAATAACCGCGGGTTGCGCTGAGGCTGCCTTCAAATTAATCAAATCACTTGCCCTGTGGTTGGTCACCACGTCTCAAGTCTCTGCCAGGCTGAACGCCAACGTGAGCGATCGGGCGAGATTTTTGCCGTACATCAGCCGGCACTTCCTCTAATGGAAAAGTTGGATTATTTTGTTCAGAAGAATATTACTGTCGGTAATATTACAGAGATGCGATTGCATTATATCCGATATGAAATTGAACAATTGTTCTTTTGAGGACAAATAAAACACTTAATTTGAAGAGGTAATAGCTTGGGTACCAGTAGCAGTATGGTAACAGCCTCAGCGGTAGGTGCAGCCGGTACTTCCCTAAGGCCGATGTTTTTTTTTTTTTCATCTATAGTTCATTTGACACGGCACAAATACAATTCAATGTTTAACGGCGCCAATTATATCTGGTAGCTTACTTTCTAAAGTATCTTAATAACTAAAAGCAAATTTTTTATCCTCGCTGCCGACTACGAGCTGAAACTAAATCTAACTTAAAGCTAGAATATTTTGCATTAAAAGCACAGGTTTGCTGTTTGATGATTTTCATTGCCATAGGTAAGCAGCATATTAAATTTGTTCCGCTGCTGGGCCAAGATAATACGGACTGGCATATTGGGTTGTTTCCATCGGGCCTTGAGAGTATCGTGCGGGTCTGATCGCTGTTTCCGGATCCGGGGTCTTAACGTGTTCTTGTCGTTTGGTTGGATGTAGGCGGAAGGGGATAGGACTAAACTGGGGCGTGGATGGATTTCAGGAAAACGTATATAAGGGACATGTAGGATAGGTCACGGCTCGCCAAGACATCACGAACAGGAACAGCCAGCTGCCTACCTTCGGCCTGCAGGGAAGCGATTAATCTAGACCTGGCGTCACGGTGTACATGGCATGACCAAACAACGTGCTCTATGTCGTGATAACCTTCACCACAGGCACAGATACCACTTTCCCCGAGCCCAACACGACGGAGATGCGCGTCAAATCTATAGTGATTGGACATAAGCCGGGACATCACGCAAATGAAATCCCGATTTACATACAACCCCTTGAACCACGGGTTCGTCGACACCTTGGGGATTATGGAATGTAACCACCTTCCCAGTTCCCCCTTGGTCCAAGAATTTTGTCAACTGATGATCGTATTCTGACGTACAAATGCGAAAAATTCATTAAAGGCAATTGGTCTTTCATAAATATCACCGTTTGCTGCGCCCACCTTAGCCAAAGAGTCCGCTTTCTCATTACCCGGTATCGAGCAGTGAGAAGGGACCCACGCTAAGGTTATCTGAGTAGAATTTTCGGATAAAGCACTCCGATGTTCCCGTATTTTCCCCAGGAAATACGGAGAGTGCTTAACATCTTTCATCGATCGGAGAGCCTCAATGGAACTGAGACTGTCCGTAAAGATGAAATAATGGTCCGTGGGCATTTTTTCGATAATCCCTAGGGTGTACTGAATTGCAGCTAATTCTGCGACGTAAACAGAAGCAGGATTATCGAGCTTATGGGAGACGGTTAAATTGTTATTGAAGATACCGAAGCCAGTGGACCCATCAAGAAGTGATCCGTCAGTGTAGTACATATTGTCGCAGTTGATGTTTCGATATTTATTGGAAAAAATTTTGGGGATCTGCTGCACGCGTAAATGATCCGGGATTCCACGAGTTTCTTCTATCATGGATGTATCGAAAAACACAGTAGAATCAGAAGTATTTGATAAGTCGACACGATTTGGAATATTCGAAGAAGGGTTAATATTTTGGGACATGTGATTTAAATACAATGTCATAAAACGGGTTTGAGAATTAAGTTCGATTAACCTTTCAAAATTTTCAATCACGGGACGGTTCAAGACCTCACATTTGATTAGAATACGAGAAGACAAGCTCCAGAAGCGGTTTTTCAATGGTAGTACTCCAGCTAAGATCTCCAAACTCATCGATGGGTCGATTGCATGCAACCCAAGGCGATACGCAAACAACGATATTGTATTCGCTCCAGTTTGATCAAATGTGTGTTTGCTGCGGAGCGGAAGCAGAAACACCCGTACTCAATAACAGACAGTAAAGCCTTATAAGGTCTCCTGGGTGGGCTCCCCACCATTGTCCGGTTATTGTACGAAGAAAATTCACTCTTTGTTGACATTTTTTCATCAGATACCTCACGTGACAACCCCAGGTGCCTTTAGAGTCGAACCAGACACCAAGATATTTGTGTACCAAAACCTGAGAAATCGTTTTACCCATTAATTGTGTTTGAAGCTGAGCAGGTTCATGCTTCCTAGAGAAAACTACTATCTCAGTCTTCTCCGGAGAGAATGCGATACCTAGCTGTAAAGCCCAAGCAGACAAGTTGTCCAAGGTATCTTGCAATGGTCCTTGCAAATCGGCAGCTTTGGCTCCTGTAACAGAGATTACACTGTCGTCTGCAAGTTGTCTTATCGTGCATGAGTTTGCCAGACATTCGTCGATGTCATTTACATAAAAGTTGTAAAGAAGGGGGCTTAAACATGAGCCCTGGGGAAGACCCATGTAGCTAATGCGAAAAGTTGCCAAATCGCCGTGCGTAAAATGCATGTGCTTTTCGGACAACAAATTGTGCAAAAAATTGTTCAAAATTGGAGAAAATCCTTGTCGGTGAAGTTTACCCGAAAGAATGTCCATAGAAACGGAATCAAAAGCCCCCTTAATGTCCAAGAACGCAGACGCCATTTGTTCTTTGCGAGCATACGCCAGCTGAATATCTGTTGAAAGCAACGCAAGACAATCATTCGTTCCTTTGGCACGGCGGAAGCCAAATTGAGTATCTGATAGTAGACCATTTGATTCGACCCAATGGTCTAAACGACGGAGTATCATTTTTTCCATCAATTTCCGGATACAGGATAGCATTGCAATCGGCCTATAAGAGTTGTGATCAGAAGCTGGTTTCCCTGGTTTTTGGATGGCGACCACCTTCACTTGCCTCCAATCCTGCGGTACAATATTTTGCTCCAGGAACTTATTGAACAAGTTCAACAAGCGCCTCTTGGCATTGCCGGGTAGATTCTTCAACAAGTTGAATTTGATTCTATCTAACCCAGGCGCGTTATTGTTACAGGACAGGAGGGCAACTGAAAATTCTGCCATCGTGAAAGGTGATTCTATCGCGTCGTGACCCGGAGACGTATCGCGAACAAAGTTTTGCGCAGGAACAGAGTCCGGACATACTTTCCTGGCAAAATCAAATATCCACCGACTTGAAGACTCCTCGCTTCCGTTGACCGTTACGCGATTCCGCATTCTTCGGGCTGTGTTCCAAAGAGTGCTCATCGATGTCTCCTTCGACGTCTCGTTCACGAACCGACGCCAATATCCGCGTTTCTTTGCTTTAGCCAGGCTTTTAAGCTTGGTATTAAGCTCCGAATACCGTATATAGTCGTCGGGTATACCTCCCTTCTGGAAGGCCAAAAACGCATCGGATCTTTGCGTGTAGACATCGGAGCACTCTTGGTCCAACCACGGAGTGGGAGGCCGTTCTTTGATCGTTACGCCGGGATATTTCTTCGTTTGGGCTTGCAACGCGGCGTCGAGAATCAAGCCCGCGAGGAGGTTGTATTCTTCAAGTGGTGGATGATGTTGAATCGACTCGACCGCTTTTGAAATCATTTCCTCGTATAACTTCCAATCGACATTCCGTGTGAGGTCATACGGAATGTCAACTGGTCGCATGCGAGTTGACCCGTTTGTAATTGAAATAAGAATAGGCAGATGGTCGCTACCGTGAGGATCGAGGATTACCTTCCATGTGCAATCCAACCGTAGCGACGTCGAACATAAGGATAGATCCAAAGCGCTTGGGTGCGCTGGAGGTTTCGGGATACGTGTCATTTCACCGTTGTTTAAAATAGTCATGTCGAAGTCATCGCAAAGGTTATAGATTAAAAAGGAGCGGTTAACATTGTAAGGGGAGCCCCAAGCCACACCATGAGAGTTGAAGTCTCCCAAAATCAAACGTGGCGAGGGAAGAAGTTCTATTAAATCAAAGAGCAGCCGTTGCCCAACCTGTGCTCTGGGAGGAATATATATTGAGGCAATACAAAGCTCTTTACCTTGTATTGTCATTTGACATGCGACAACTTCGATGCCTGGAATCGAGGGGAGGTTAATACGATAGAAAGAATAGCACTTTTTAATCCCTTAAAGTACTCCTCCATATGGGGTGTCTCAATCAAGGCGAATAATATTAAAATCATGGAAGTTGAGATCAATATTTGAAGTAAGCCAAGTTTCACAAAGGGAAAATGCATCGCATTTGTTTTTATTTATCAAAACTTTAAACGAATCAATTTTTGGTAAAATACTTCTACAATTCCACTGTAAAACAGAGATAGAATCCTTCATATACGCAGTTGAATTAGGCATCGAAGGATACAATCGCTGCAAGGAGGGGCCATTGGGCAGACAACTGCTTCAAAAATGATCTAACTGTTGGGAGGAATGCTGTAAGAAAAATTTTAATTGGATCGGGTACATTGAAATTTTCAAAAATCCAGTCCACAATGTCAGAAAATTTCACTAATCCAGAGTTTGTTTCATCAACTGGATGTGCAAAAGGAACAACTGGGGTTTTAAATGTTCCTGGCAGTGCTGGGAACTTCTTCTGGGACTTTAAATTTGCAAGCCCAGGAGGAGTTTGCTTTGGTTTTTCCGCAGCACTGTGTGGTTTGTTCGTACTTTTCATTACACTTTGGGAAATCTTAGGACCTTTACGGGGAAGTTTAGGAGAAGAAACATTTTTCCTCTTTCTAGACTCCCCAGGATTGGCATAAGATGTTCCCGCTGGTGAATCGTCAGAATCGGTTTCATCAGAGGACAACAGATCAAAGGGGTTCGATGTTATGGTAGAAGTGGTCACGGTCTTCTTCAGCATCTCAGCGTAAGAACGCTTTGAACGCTCCTTAAGTGACCGCTTGATTTTATCTCTGCGCTGCATGTACACCGGGCATGTGGAGAGCTCATGCTGGTTTTCCCCACAGTGAATACATTTTTCAGCATTAACACTGCAAGAATCTTCCGCATGAGTCTCCCCACACTTGCTACATCGTGCCTTATTGCAGCAGTAGGCGGCTGTGTGGCCTAACTGCTTGCAATTGGTGCAATTCATAACACGGGGTACATACAATCGCACAGGCAGACGAACCCGGTCGATCGAGACGTGGCTAGGGAGTGCAGATCCGGCAAACGTAACGCGAAACGAGTCTGACGGAGTGTAAACTTTTTACCGCCGACGAGAGACATGGACCGCAATTGCTTACAATCCAAAATCTTCGCCTGTGTTTCGGTATTTTTGAAGCAACCGGTTGCGCTTTTTAGGATACACTCGACAGACAGACTCGAATCGGTTATGACACCGTCGATCTCCACGTCTCGTGCGGGTATGTAAACGCGATACTCGCGTGTGAAGAGCTCAGAGCAAGCGATAGCATTGGCCTGTGTCAGATCACTGACCACGACACGGAGCTTGTTAGGTCGGACCTTGGAATTTCGGTCACGGCCTTGTACCCCTTCGTCAGGTCTTTAGAAATTTGCAGTATGTTTAATCGCTTTGAATTCACTCCTGCCTTTGGACGAAAATAAACAGTATAGCTGCCCTGTTGAGATCCGTCCGGGTAAAGCCTGGGGCGAGGGGGGACTGGAGAATGAACAGGGGAGGGGGTAACAGAAGGGTCAGGGTCAGAGGGGTTCGGGGATGGTGGTACGGGAGGCGAGGGATCTATATCCATCGCGCTAAATGTAGCGCACTAGCGCACTAGCGCCGACAAGAACACGTACCTATTTACTTCTTCCTTCCAGCAGTGGTTGTCCGATCGTTCGAAGCTGCACCCAAAGCAGCCAGCAGCACCAGAACAGCAGCACCAATACAGCCACCAGCAGTGAGCCGGGTGTGAGATCACTCAGCACAGCGACACGACTCGACTGTCAAATGATGGCCTTGAATTAGAAAAATCTATTCACTGTGCACAGATCAAAACTGCAGCTGGTATTTTGCACCAATACAGCCAAAGTTGCGAGCCGGGTACAGAACGTAGCGACACAACTCACAATCTAGTTGGCGTTTAGCGCGAATAATACACTCTTTTGTTTGGCTATTCGTACACACGGACCGGATTGTAATAGAACTTTGCACGTCCGTTTCTGTCGAGTGTTCGACGCGGAATGAAGGCCGATGTTATAAGGAAGTAAATGGAAGCGGCACGGCTAAACAGTTCGGGTGTGCTTAGACGCGCGTCATTTTTCGTTGTTGATATTGTTCCCCACATGAAACGACGCGCTTTCGTACGATAGCGGCGGTATTAGCGGTAGATGCATTTGCCAACACTTGCTCCAGTAAAGTCGTGTCTAATTTTCAATGTGAAAACACCTTTCTATTGTGTTGGCCGTGCGCATAAGGCCTCTGCCAGGCTAAACGCGAAAAGCGGTGCGAACCGATTCGCCCGGTCGTAGGTAAATGTACAGCCGTAACAGTCAGCGCACTGGTCTACCATCAACACGCCAGTGGTAGCTAACTATCAGTCTCCAGGTAGTTAGCTAGTAGGTTATAAGAGTAAAGAGTGTGCCACTCTCAGACGGAATAATCATCCATCGTTCCGGAAAGACCAGGGCTGGAGAATGGAGGGGTTCTAGTGGGTCGGGACAGTATCAGTAGGTGTTTGGGGAAGTGTAACTACCCCATATCTCCCCTAGTCTCATCCCCACACACTGAGTTTCCTTCTTAGGTGTCTGTTCGCAGATTTCCCCGCCCCTTAAAAAAGACCCAAAAACAACACGTGAAAGTCGTCATCGGAGACACAAACGTACAGGTTGGGAAGGAGAAATTCTCCCGATCGGTCATTGGAAGGCAGAGCCTTCGCTCGTCAACCAATGAAAACGGCCTGAGGTTGATAAATTTTGCCGCGGCCAGAGGAATGGCCAAATGTAGCTCCTACTTTAAACATTTAAATATTCGGAAACACATCTGAAGGCATTCAAACTGCAGAAGCCAGCTCCCAGATCGATCACGTACTGATTGATGGTCGGCACCGAATGACGGTGGATGTTACCGATGTTAAGTCTTTTCGGGAACCAAACATTGACTCTTACCATTATCTCGTCGTTTGTAAGATCTTCGCACGGTTGTCGAATGTGCTGAAATCTCGCACAGAGAGGACGATGCGTTTAAACATTCAGCGGTTGAAAGCTGATGGCGTGGCAACAGATTTCGCCAGAGGGCTGAATCAAAGGATCGCAGAGCAGCAGGAGGAAGGAGTGGGATACATAAATGGGCTGTGGATCAGTACCCATGGTGCCATCGAAACGACTGCGAGAAAGCTGGTAACTACGACGTGTGGAAGACAGGGTAACGGCTGGATGCCAGGAGCCGCATACTTACTGCGGCTACGCGTCAAAGCAGAGAGAGATGCAGGGAGAGCTGCCGAAAATAGAGTTCACTGTCGAAAGAAGCGCGAATACGAGGAATGGGTGCTCGCCACCGCAAAGGACAGCTATGATAGAAACGACTTGCGGAGCTTCTATGAAACAGTCAACAGAGTCAGAAGCAGGAATGTCCCTGTTCCGGTCATGTGCAATGAAAAGGACGGCAACCTGCTTACTGATAAACCGACGGTTGCAGAAAGGTGGAAGGAGCAGTTTCAGGCGCTATTGAACGGTTAGGAGCCGGATGAGCAGAGGAGGAACAGGATGATTATGCGTTACGCAAGCTGTAGAGCCACCAACACAGGAGGAGGTGAAAAAGGCGATTAGTGAGCCAAAAAACGGTCAGGCCGCTGGAAAGGATGGTATTCCGGCCGAACTTCTAAAAGCGGAAAGCAAGCGGCTGTACTATGCAATCCACCAGGATCTGGGCGGATGAACAAATGCCGAACGACTGGTTGGAAGGCCTCATATGCCCTATCTATAAGGAGGGTCATTGATTGGATTGTTGCAACTATTGAGGCATTACGTTGATCAACTCCGCTTTTGAAGTGCTCTCCAGTATCCTGTTCTACAGATTGAGACCGGTAACGGAATCCTTTGTTGGCGAATACCAGGCTGGTTTTCGACAGGGACGTTTCACGACGGATCAAATTTTCACCGTGTGACAGATCCTCGATAAGTTCCGGGAGTGTTCTGCAGATCCACCATCTGTTTATAGACTTTAAGGCGGTATACAATTCAGTGAAAAGAAACGAGCTGTGGCATATTATGCTGGAACACGGTTAACCAAACGAAACTAATTAGGCTGTTTCTTATGACGCTGGAGGGATCGAAATCATGCGTGCGGATAGCTAACGAGACATCAGCCGCGTTCGTAACGTTAGATGGACTAAAGCAGGAGGATACATTCTCTAACTTGCTGTTCAACATCGAAGGTGCAGTACGAAGAGCAAACTTGCAAAGAAACGGTACCGTTATGATGACCCTTGGTTCGGAGCCATATAGGTTATACAACAATGGTCTTAGTAACGTCAGGCAAAAGCTCCAGCAGAGAACACCAGAAACGTATTGTAGCTGGTAGGCAGCCTTACCACGAAGTCCACAAGACGTTGAGATCTGGTAAACTTCGTCCCTGTACCATGTGTGCCCTGTACAAGACGCATATGAGACTGATAGTCCTCTACTGGCACGAGACATTGACAATACTCGAGAAAGATTTGCAAGTGCTGGTCGTTTTCGAACGACGTGTGTTTAGGACTGTCTTTGGCAGTGTATGTGAGTAGGGTGTGTAGAGGCGAAAGAAGATGAAGTCGCTAAAACTGGAAGGAAAAATGGGCGGGATATGTTGTAAGAATTCCGGACAGTAATCCCCCAAAATTGTGCTCGTCACTGATTCGGGTG
Source organism: Wyeomyia smithii (assembly GCF_029784165.1). NCBI lineage: Eukaryota > Metazoa > Arthropoda > Insecta > Diptera > Culicidae > Wyeomyia > Wyeomyia smithii. The sequence continues at coordinate 178,276,395 of NC_073695.1, forward strand.
GTACAGAAACGCGCGCAACGAGTTAAGTGGTTTAACCAAGTGGGGTTTGGTCTAAGAAGTGTGGAACGCTCAAGAGTTTGGTGTGAATTGCGACACAGGTGAAATCCTAAGGGATGTTTCTCCAGGAAAGTAAGTAAGTAAATATAAATTGTCGATTTATTTACCATAATTATAACAGTGATATTTTGTGAATTCAATGAATTTGCATAATAGTTTTCATCCCCAGTCATAAAGTAATTTAGTACTTATCGGAAAAAGAGCTTTTTCCGTTCTCAAAACAATAATCTCCATACTAGCGAAACCCTCAATAAACCAAGTTTTCCGAACAAGATCGCGAAAGGGCCGAGTATGAATCATGCTATAACTGTTATACTCACTATCCACTCAAATATTTCATAATGGTAAGGAAAATGCTTGCGTATAACGAGTATCTTATTGAAAGAAACAAATAATGTTTTCAGTATACCTAGTCATTCGAAATTAGTACAGTTGATTTCATATCTTTCATATCAGCGTTTCACCTCTGACAAGACATTTGAGGCACACCAGTTGCAGTGGGATACCTTCAAATATCTTTTCGAAAAAGCAATCACTTGTACTGGTGTCGTTGGTACAAGCAACTAATCCGACGATTTACGATCTGTTATTTGCTCCGAAAGACACAACCAGGTCAAGCCCCCGGTATGGCTGTATGTTACAATTCTCACCTTGCAGCTTGGAGGTCTACGGTGCGCACTCCGGTCCCATAGCTCAAGTTGTGCTATTGCGACTTGGTTTTTGAGTCTTTCCGTACATTTGGTCAACAAAAATCTCGGTTTACCAATCCAGTTTACACGCGCAGCTCGCGAAACGTTCGTGTCACAAAAGTTGTTGTCCAATTTACCGGTTCTCTTGCAGTGTCATTTTACTTGGTCCCGCGAAATCTAATCGAAATGAACATGTAAATTTTTCACTCCTTAGCTGGTTAATGTTATGCAACACGATCTTTCCAGTGCAACATGTGTAATACCGCGATTCCAGTATAGAAATATAACAATCAGCTTTGCTTGAGTTCAAGCATGTCTGGACCAACAAATACTAGACATAAGACATTGGTATTCAACAAACCAACCTCTGTAAGTAATAAACTTCTACGATGTGAATTAGTTGACAGTATATCAAACTAAGAAAATCAATTTACACTAGCTCAAGAAATGAAAACCGTTTTGAATTACTAACGTGTTTTAATGTGAAAGTCGTGCCAACTTCGCACGCTCTTTAATAACTGCTTTATGCAGTTACTAATAAAATAGAAAGTATTCTTGTGAATACATAATTACAACGCAAGTAGGAGTACCCTTTGTAAAACCAGAAAAGATTTGCCCGTAGCTTCATTGTTAGTTCTGTGCAGGCGAGAACGTTTGCCACTGACTCCATTCTATGAAAAATGATCCCGCGTGGAAGTGCTGTATATCTTAATTGCACATCGGAATTCCACTAGTGGTTAAAATCTACAATGTTAATCATAGCCTTTATGGGAAAGAGAACCAGCAGCAATAATAACCAATTGCTGCCAAAGGCACACATCACTTGCACATTAGCTTACGCCATTGCCTACCAGCGGTGGGCATCGGACCAAAAGCCAGTCAGTCAAAGGCAAAAGAAGCAGATACGGGGGAGACAATCATTCATCGTGAATAGGAGAAAAGAAATATAGAAACCCTTTCAGGCAGTCTATTGAAATATAATAGAAGATGAACCTGTAGAACCTGGGGCCGCTGACGATTCCGGGGAGGTGTTGCCCAAAAGCCTGGCAAAAAAACAAATAATTATAATTTTCTTGTTAACACTGACACATGGCGGCCGGATGACCAAATTATCCAACCGTGGCGTGGAAGATGAGAATGACCCCGAGGAACGCGAACCAGACCGCCAGTCGTGCCGCCAAATGTTTCAACTGCGCTTCGCTAATCTGAGCCCGGCACGGAACCATGCACTAGAGCAGCTTGACTATTCTTTGAATATTCATTCATTAATACAAATAAACGCTTCTGCAGCTTTTGGCACAGGAAAAAAATTCCTTTTGTATTTCTTATTCATTTGCTCTGGGCAGAATGGTACGCTTTTGTCTACGAGTTTGCTTTCAAGCACCGGCTTGTTTATAATTCACTTTTGTGCACCGCAGTTTAAACAGACCAATTCGAAAATGTCCATTGTCTCTTAAACAACATTACTCGGACGTAATAGCAAAAACAATATGCAATTTCTCATTTTATTTTTGTCATTTTGGAAGCGCTGGACTCTTTCAACCAATACTTGATGTTGTCAATCTCTAATCGGGTAACCAATAATCTAACATCGCTGATCCATGAATAGAAAATTTGTACATATTATGAAAACGAAACGAGAAATTGTTTCGGGGCCGCTGGAGTGTTGGTCATATCCTCGTTGACATGATATTTTTTCCAAAAAAACGGAATCTGCCAAAAAATTATGTAGGCCTATAATAAAAGTTCTATTCATATTCTGGTTTTAGAGTCGTTGTCAGTCAAAGGATAAACTTAGATCATTTATTTTGTGATCTCTTCGTTTTTTTGGAGCTTCAAACATGTTTCAGAAATTTCAAGATTTTCTGGTAAAAAAGGATATTTTCCTAATTTTTTTCTTGTTTTCTCTTGTTAGCAGAGGTACTTTGTAGTTTTTTAGGAAAATTGGATATTATCTTTAATTTTGTTTTTTCTATTTCACCTAAGTCTGTGAAACCTTTGTTAGCTGAATTTGGAATCAATTTTTACTTTGCCCTTCTCTGTCACTCAGAAGCGTTCTTCAACTATTAAACTGAAACTGTTTTTATTTTTATTTTTCTCCGCTCGCTAGAAATGGTTTATGATTGGTATTAAAATTGAGATTATTTGCTCTATTATTATTATTTATTCCGCACTCCAGGAGCGTCCCCAAGCGTTTTTCGTTGATTGAGAATAGTGTGCTTTATGCGTTTTTTAGGGAGATTATTAAATAATTTAGGTATTAGATAGTAAATTAGTTTGAGATCAATTTTGAAGCTGTTTCTCTGCCCATTCGAAAGGTTTTCTTCTTAATTCGTTTCATTAAAACGCTTTACAAGCGTTTTGGCTAAATTCTGACCAAGTAATATTTCGGATCTTCAGTTTTCTGATTTTTTCCGAGACTTACTGGAAATCATATTTTAGATTACTCTTCTCCATTTTAAAATAATTCCTACCATTTTTTGCTCACTTCTGTTTTTGAAATTGCTTTCATCCATTTCTGTTTTGGTTTTTCATCTTTGAGCAATATTTTTCAAATGTTAGACTTGAAATTATGCACCTACATTTTTCGGGAATGCTTCAGAGTGGTTCCAGCTGAACTCGGAGTCATTCTGGATTATTGAGTTAAAGGTTGACATGCGTGTGATAATATGTATGAAAATTTAGAAAATGACAAGCAACTTCCATTTGTAAATTATATGTAAATTTTATTTCTTTATCATTGTTCAGTTTTCGTTTTTTTTTGTTTGGTTCCTTCGAGCACTTTACAACTAATTAGACAATAATTTTTGTTCTCAATATCTATATATTTTAGTAGCTCTTTTCAGGAATTGCGGATGAGTTTTGGCTTTTTCCTGTTTGGCCTCCAACTTTATTATGCTAGAAATCATTTTTAAGTTCGGATTTTGGTGTCTACTCTGTTGTTTCTGTGGTGCTTAGGAAAGTTTTCAATCATTCAAAGCATAATTTGTGATAATATTTTCTCTGTTTCTGGAGCTACTTGCAAGCATTCGGATTTCTTTGCTTGTACTCTTACTTACTTGTGATTGTGAACATTCTAAAAGTAGTCCCCGTGGTTCTGTGGTTAGCGATGTCGGTCGGCTAGCTCTCCCACACGGTTGTGATGTCGGGTTCGATTCCCGGTCTGGTCGAGGAAATTTTCTCGACTCAGCACTGGGACACGGTGTATCGTTGTACTTATCCTACAACTTGCATAATGTGCCAAAACCAATATCAAAACGAATTATCTCAGTTGATCTAGTTGATCGTGACAGCTATTAGCCCTCCAGCCTAGCTTGCGATATTGTTTGTTGTTTGATGGTGAACATTCTGCATCTTCAACAGAATTGCTAGTTATTGTTCTAATTTCTCTAGTTGAATGATGAACATGCGCGTGTTGATAAATTCATGAAAGTTTGTACACTTTAAATCATTTCAAACATTCGACTTTAATTTCATTTATTTTTAATTTTATTTCTACTTTTTTTTTTCAACATAATTTTAAATTCTGGTTATTAATTTTGGCAGGTATATTAATTTAAACTAGTTCTGTTTAAATTTTATTTTTTTTGTCTTCTGTCTAGAAGCATAACTAATTTCAACTTAACTTTAAATTACATTTAGATTTCCTCTGATATTTGGGAGCATTTGAAACTATTTGTATTTAATTTGAGACAGGTTTTATATTTTTGCTCTTTATTTTACTATTCTGAAAATCTGTACCTTATTTCACCACAAAATCAAACATGATGAATTATACCAAAATTAAAGAAAATTTTACAAGCTTAGCTTAAATCTGACTGTACATATCACTGGTTGCTGCTTCGTGATGGGAGTATGAGTATGAGCATGAGTATGAGCATGAGTATGAGTATGAGTATGAGTATGAGTATGAGTATGAGTATGAGTATGAGAATGAGTATGAGTATGAGTATGAGTATGAGTATGAGAATGAGTATGAGTATGAGTATGAGTATGAGTATGAGTATGAGTATGAGTATGAGTATGAGTATGAGAATGAGTATGAGTATGAGTATGAGTATGAGTATGAGTATGAGTATGAGTATGAGTATGAATATGAGTATAAGTATGAGTATGAGTATGAGTATGAGTATGAGTATGAGTATGAGTATGAGTATGAGTATGAGTATGAGTATGAGTATGAGTATGAGTATGAGTATGAGTATGAGTATGAGTATGAGTATGAGTATGAGTATGAGTATGAGAATGAGTATGAGTATGAGTATGAGTATGAGTATGAGTATGAGTATGAGTATGAGTATGAGTATGAGTATGAGTATGAGTATGAGTATGAGTATGAGTATGAGTATGAGTATGAGTATGAGTATGAGTATGAGTATGAGTATGAGTATGAGTATGAGTATGAGTATGAGTATGAGTATGAGTATGAGTATGAGTATGAGTAATGAGTATGAGTATGAGTATGAGTATGAGTATGAGTATGAGTATGAGTATGAGTATGAGTATGAGTATGAGTATGAGTATGAGTATGAGTATGAGTATGAGTATGAATATGAGTATGAGTATGAGTATGAGTATGAGTATGAGTATGAGTATGAGTATGAGTATGAGTATGAGTATGAGTATGAGTATGAGTATGAGTACGAGTATGAGTATGAGTATTAGGGTGAGACAAAAATAAATGTTAGCTCTTATACACTTTTCGTGTTTCTTATGGGTCCCCTAGCAACTGTGTAATTTTTCAGATCGATCGGTAAAACACCCGATTTGCGCCCGATTTTTAAAGTTTCCATACGATTTTATATGGGGCAATCCACTTTTCAAAACTTATTCTCTATAAATGTCCAGTTGCTTCCTAAAAATATATGGATACATGATATTTGTAGGAAATTTTCCTGGGAAAAACTCTTCTGTAGACCGTGAAGCGCTACGATGTTTGTAGAAACCGCTATTCACCCCAAACTGATTGAATGTCTGACGAACGGCTCACCATTGAAATTTTCTAGCAACACTGCTGCTATTGCAAACTTGCTTAAGTATGAGAAATAATTTCGCGTGCAATTAATTTTCAAAGTGTGATTTTTGCTCATAGTATCTTCGGGGAAGCCTCCAAGATAAATTTAAGCGATATCATTTCTCATCACATGGTTGAATTTGCAACTGCAGCATACTGCAGCAGTATTGCTAGTAAATTTTAATGGTGAGCCGTTCGTCAGATATTCAATCAGTCTGGGGTGAATATCTTTTTTCACAAGCAAGGTAGCGCCTTGCGGCCTTCAGAAGAGTTTTTTACAGGAAAATTTCCAATAAATATCATGTGTTTATATATTTTCAGGAGCCAACTGGGTATCTGTATAGAAAAAGTTTTGAAAAAATGGTTTTTCCCATATAAAATTGTATGGAAGCTTCAAAAATCAGGCGCAAATCGGGCGTTTCACCGATCGATCTAAAAAGTTACACAGTTGCTATAGGACCCATAAGGAACACTAAAAGTGCATGGGAGCGAAAAAATAACACCATCGCTTTATTCCCATATAACCGTGTCCCAGTCTAATGAGTATGAGTATGAGTATGAGTATGAGTATGAGTATGAGCATGAGTATGAGTATGAGTGTGAGTGTGAGTATGAGTATGAGTATGAGTATGAGTATGAGTATGAGTATGAGTATGAGTATGAGTATGAGTATGTATATAAGTATTAGGGTGGGGAAAAATGATCGATTTTCCAGAACCAAGTTTTTTTGGTTCCTTTTGGGGTCTCAAACAACCCTAAACTTACCTGAAGTCGATTGGTTTTGTCTCCGCTTGGCGCATTGCATTTCAAATTCGTATGAAAATTCATATGGGAAAACCTACTTTTTTGCATTTACCTTTCTCAAGAGCTCAATAATGGTCTAATGATGCACTACATTATGTTAAAGTATAGTATTCTGGATGCCTAACAACTTTGCAGAAGATACTGAAGAGCTTGGATGTCCCTGAGAAGAGCTATAGCTGTTCAAAGTTGAGCATGTCGATTTAAATGCAGAAAACCTTGTTTTCTGCCAACATTACCAATGTACCGGCGCCAGTAGGATTCCCATCAGAAGTAACCTGTCGAAACGAGTTTATACACTCAGCTGGACCAAGCAAACAAATCTAGGTCATTATTTTAGGCGTAAATAGAATCTACAACGTGTTTCAGAGGTTACTTCTAATGGAAAACTGACTGACGCCGGTACACTGGCAGTGTTGGCAGAAAACATGTTTTGCAACATAAATTTCGACATACTCAACTTTGAACAGCTCTAGTTTTTTTTTGGCACACCCTAGCTCTTTGGTGTCTTCGGCCAAGTTGTTAGGCATCAAAAAACCTACCATTTGAAGTCATGAAACCTATGGTTTAAGCCGTATTGAGCTCTTTAGAATGGAAAATGCAAAAAAGTTGTTTTTTCCATACAAATCTTCATATAAATTTGAAATGCAATGCGCCAAGCGGAGGCAAAACCAATCGACTTCCAATAAATTCAGGATTGTTTGGGGCCCCAAATAGAACAAAAAAAACTTGGTTCTGGCTTTCTGCTATCAAATTTCGTTTTTTCCATATAACGATTCCCCACCCTAATAAGTATTAATATGAGTTTAATTTAAGTTTTAGATCAGAGTCAATCTAGTTCCAGTTCTGTTACGGTCCGATTTCGTTCCTGTTTCTGTGAGGTTTCAGTAAAGTTTCTGTTAAATTTTACTTTAGTTCAGTTCCTGTCAAGTTTCAGTAGAGCTTGGTTCCAGTTTCAATTCATTTTCAATTTATTTCTAGTTCAGTTTTAGTTCGTTTGGTTCTGCTTCAGTTCAGTTGCAGTCCAGTTTCGGTTCTGTCTCAGTTTGGGTTTGATGAAGATTTAGTTTAATTTCTGCTCTCTCTCAGTTCAGTTTCAGTTTAGATCTAGCTCAGTTCCAGTTTCGTTTCAATGCTGTTTCGGAACTGTTTCAGATAAGTTTAGTGCAATTTTAGTTTAGTTTCAATTCAGCTTTAGTTCAGGTTCTGCTCCGCCTCAGTTTAATTGTAGCTCAGTTTCAGCTTTTGGTTTTGTTTCAGTTTTATTTTAGTTTAAGTTCCAGTTGCAGTTAAGATTGAGTTCAATTCCGATTCGATTCTGTCTCAGTTCAGTTCTTGTTCAGTTCTAATTTCATTTCTGCTGCAATTCTCTTTCAGCTCCTTCTTTGTTTAAATTTCATTCAGTTTGAGTTCAGTTTTAGTCTAGTTCAGTTTTCGATTGATTCTACTCTGTCTCAGTTTAGTTCCAGTTTAGTTCTAGGTAAAATTTCGTTTATTTTCAGTTCAGTTTTGTTTCTGTTTCGGTCAAGTTTCAGTTTTATTTCAGTCTAGTCCAGCTCAGTCAAAGCTCAGGTTCAGTTTAATTTTAGATCAGTTGCACTTCAGTATTTCTTTACATTTTTAGTTTAGTTTAGGTTTTGTGTTAGTTTCAGTTCAGCTTTTGTTAAGTTTTAGCTCAGTTGCATTTCTGCTTCTGGCCAGGTCGAGATCAGTGTTTTATTAGTTATTGTTTAGTTTCAATTGGTCCCCGTGGTTCTGTGGTTAGCGATGTCGGTCGGCTAGCCCCTCCCACACGGTTGTGACATCGGGTTCGATTCCCGATCAGGTCGAGGATCTTTTCGAGCTGGAAATTCTCTTGACTCAGCACTGGGGCACGGTGTATCGTTGTACTTATCCTACACATGCAAAATGTGCCAAAAAACAATATCGATAACGAATTCTCTCAACTAATCTAGTTGATCGAGACCGCATAAGCCCCCCAGGCTTGCGTGCGATATAGTTTGGTTAGTTTCAATTCAGTGCTAGTTCAGTTTCAGTTTGTCTCAAACATGTTTCGGTCCTGTTTCGGTTAAGTTTCAGTTTATTTTGATTCAGTTTCAGTCTTAGTTTGGTTTCTGTTCTGTCTCAGTTCAGTTTCGGTACTGTATTGGTTCTGTTTTAGATAAATTTTCATTCAGTTTGAGTTCAGTTTCTGTTTAGTTTAGGCTAAGTTTTGGTTCAGTTTCAGCTTAGTTTTCATTCTGTTTCGGTTGTGTTTCGATCTTAGCAGTTTCAGGTTAGTTTCAGTAAAATTTCGTTTAACCTATGTTCAATTGAAATTTAGTTCTGGTTCAGTATTAATTTTGTTACAGTATCGGTTCTGTTTAAGTTTTAGTTGAGTTTCGGTTCTGTTTCAGATTAGTCTAAATGAAATTTTAATTTTAATTTTATGATAGGTTCAGTTTATTTTCAGCTCCATTTTGGTTGAAGTTCTGTTTCAGTTCAGTTGCTGCTCTATCTTAGTCTTACTCAAGTTCAGTTTTCGTTTAGTTTTAGCTCAGTTCTAGTTTAGTTTCAGTTCTGTTTTAGTTTTGTTTCAGGCGAGTTTCAGTTATTAGTTTCAGTTCAGTTCTAGTTCAGTATCAGCTCTGTTTTATACCACAAAAGATCAAAATAATGGTCGCAGTGGTCTAATACTTACAAAAAGAAGATCATTTCTGTTTCCATTATGGTTCGGCCCAGTATTCAGCCCCAGTTCAGTTTTAGATTAGTTTCAATCCAGTTTCAGTTCAGTTTTAATCCAACATCAGGTTGGTTTCTGTTTCAATATCAGTTTCAGTTCAGTTTTAGTTCGGTTTGAGTTCTGTTCTAGTTTATTTTCACATCAGCTTCGATTCAGTTTCAGCTATATTTTAGTTTCAGTTCAGTTTCAGTTTAGTTTCAGTCAAGTTAAAATTTAGTTTCAGCTAAATTTGAATTAAGTTACAGTTCATTTTCAATTTCAGTTTAGTTTCAGTTCAGTTTCAATTCAGTTTCAACTTCAGTTTCAGTTTATTTTTTGGTTCATTTTAAAGACAGTTTTGTTTCAGTTTCAGTTTACATTCTGGGTCCTGCATACGACTTTAGTGTCCATAATCGCATGATTGTAACATTCGACATTTTATGGATTTCGTGCTATTTATTGGGAAATGCTTAAAATGACTGCTGACAGAATCAATGTGTTTGCTCAGCGACTATACGTATTTTCATTTTCAGCCTCCCCTGGAAATCAATTTTTGAAATATATTCAACAACACTTGAAAGAATATCGTTTATATCTGACGATATTATGCCTGTAGTATTTTTTGTGCAAACAACATGTATTTGACAAGGCACAAGCATATCGTGCTTGTTGAAGAACCACCAAGAATTTCTAATAATGCGTCAAAGTCAGATCTAACTCTATATCACAAAAACCACGACGACGAGAAACCTGCGGTTCTTTACTCCACTGGTACTGTTGCTTTCACCGGCATGTTTTCTTTCAAGACATCAGTTTTTATTAGGTTCTGAAAGCAGGTTTAGAAATTGTTCAAGAATGGGGATTGTTTCAAACTTTTTGGAAAACTTTTTACCTTCGAGACATCATATTAGTCTAAGCTCATGGAAGCAAAAACAAATTGACCTATTGGGACGGGGAATTTCACAGGAAACGGATGGTGTCCATTCACGTCGTCTGTGCCAGGTATGCTCGCATGTAATTGGTTCATTGTTCGCGTAAATTTGTTATTGAAACTTTTTATCAATTTTACCGCTTAGCAATGAAATTAGAGTGATGACGTGCACATTACAAAATTGTTATACATTTTATCTATCCAACAACATATTGATTATTGTTATCCATCATGTGGTTATGCTATTATTTACGTTTGCAATCTAACGCAACATTTGCCAGTTTCATTTCCATTTTTACAGAATGCATCCCAGTATAGTAAACAAAGACGTAATCCCACGTCAAAATCATACAAACTGATTTTCCCGTCACAGATTAGAACACAGCCGGTTAAATTAAAGGTGGAAGAGATAACTATCTATATATGACACATCAACTTAACGGCACGAATAAAAACCATTGAAACTTCTGCCAGCACGGGGAAATGCATCGCATTAAAAATTATTCTTATCTGGTTCCATTCCACTTCCATTTTCGAAAATCGATAATTTATTACCGATTGCCTGCAATTGTTTAACCTTTTTCGGCACTTATCTTATCACGATAACATTCGAAGTTGCGGATCGGGGTCAACCGTTAGGTTCGTACATTTTACTTCGCCATTGCTTCCGTCCTGACAAAGGCCGGCCCCGGTTCGAACCATGCGGCAGCCACATCCCGAAAGACCTGCGCAAACCAATAATAATAACGCGAAAATATACGAGAGTTAAACCGGGGGTCTCGGCTGCAGCTGCGGCACTTCCATGTAGGGCAAATCGCGGCTCCAGAGTGTTTAGCGAATGGAAATCTTCTGATATCAGATTATTCCACCACTTGGTCATACCTAGCTCAAGCCAAACTTGAAACGTACCAGGGTTCCGGGGTAGCAAGGAATTCAGGTCCAAATTCAGGCATATAAATTTGGCCTCAAACGTACTAGAAAATAGGACAAGATTGGCTTTACTTTGTTGCGATTTCATTCACTAGCTTGTGTTTACAATCTTTCACGTAGATGGTAAACTTGCTACGTTGCAGCAATGCCCTGCACCGGATATCAATCGCATTTGGTTAAAAGGAGAAAATAAAATCCAAAAATGATTGAATTTCTCCGTTGAATCGTTCTCTGCAGCACCGATCGGTTATCGCTTTCAGTTAATAACCAGCTAAGGAAGTGCCATTGCCAAACAGGATTAAAACGAGCTGCTCGTTCAACCGAGTGTCGCATCTTTATTTCTGATTGCCTTCAATATTACCTTTATACTTTGCTTATCATCATTGTCTTATCAGGCGCATAAATAAAACGATTGAAGTAGTTGCTGCTCTCCGGTTGCCTTTGCTGGCAAAAGCTGGCAGCATCTGATATAATGTTTGTGCCTTCCGATTGAATTTCGAGCTGGCAGTGGGTCACATTGTTGCCGGGACTGGGTGTGTAACCTCTGGTCGGGCCCGAATCAGCGCACGGTGCGACCCGTCTATGTGACGCCTGACTTTGAGCCTGTCGTTCGCACCATCCGAGAGCAAAAAGTGATTCCGATTTATGTACGAAAATAAAATATAAACAAAATCAGGAAACCAGTTATAAATTATTGTACTGGCCGGTATCGGACAGAAACAATCACGGCAACGAAAATTTATTCAACGCTCCACGAGCGGTGTTCGACTGTTTGCCTGGGACGGGACCGCGGCCGGTGACGACGATAACGACCGAAATGGATGCAGAGCTGCCGAACGCGGGATGACATTCCGCCATCCACGGTGAGTTGTTTATTTTTATTACGTTCATCGCATGCACCTGTTTGAAATTTCGATTATCGGACAGTTTTGGCATAACTCAATTCGCTCATAAAAAAGATTAGGATTTCCTGCTGCCGTTATATGGCTTACTCGCTGCAAACTGGCCGAAAACAGAACGGTTGAGGATCGGATTAAACAAAATAGTTACGCAGAAATTCGTCAATAGTGGCCCAACTATTGTGTAGGAAGTATATTTCTTTTGGATGCAATAATCGAAAAAAATGAAAATGTGACACAATTTTATTTCGGGGCTGAACCTGCTGCCTTAATTAATATTTGATTCGTAGAAAGCTACATTGAAAAAAAAAAATCAATGCTATTGCTATGCTATGCTACGGACATGTCTTACATTTTGAATTCGAAAGAAAATCCCTCGACAGCGGAACTGACCGACCGGATTCTTTTAATTAGCCGAAGTTGCAAGATGATATCCAAAAAAGGACGACGCTAGCAAAAATGTTTCAAGCTGTTGCTATTTCGATCCGTTGTAACTGAGTGCCGCTCTAAATAACTTTCTCGCGCTGGATATTTCGTGCCGAATCTTCCCGTCTGCCATAATTTGTCAATTTTAGCCACTGTAAATGGTGCATAAAGAACGATTTCACTTCACTCTTCCGCCGTTTCGCACTGAAATGCAGATTATGAAAATTTGTATGATTCCAAATTGAGTGAAAGAAGCTAAAAGCCGGCGTCGAAAGTTGAAACAACAGGATCCGGTTCAGCCGCGCCCCTTCTCCACGGATTTGTTGCTGTGCGGCGAGTTATCAGAAAACCCCCGCCAACGCGGGAAGACAGGAAGCGCAAAAATCTCGGCTGGCATAACACAGCCAACAGTTGAAATATATAGGGTAACGGGGGTATTTTGGCCAGCTTTGGGAAGTGTTCGCACAGTTCATTAAAAACAAACACAATTTTTCAACATAAATACCTACTCTATCATACCATTGTTAAAAACTAAGTGTCTATTTTAATATACACTGTTCAACAATGCAATATTTCGGAAAATGTCCTAGAATTATCAAAATTTCTACGAAGTACTAAAAACATATTTTGGTCCACCAAATTTTTACTTTGGCCCACCTGTATATCTACAGACGTGTATGAAAATAGTTCGGACTAATAATATTTAAGATCATCATCGGTATTTTTAGAGCAAAAATAGTGGGTTTGAGGAGAACATCCTTCTGCTGTGAATTTTTTGTAAATTTTAGGCATCTAAAAAGAAAATGATTTGGCTTATAGCGGTTTGACAGGCGTTCTTATCTAATTTCATATCGTTAAATGTGATAAATTAAGAAGTGATTACCTGTAAATTGTCACAAGCTGCTTCTTTGTTCACGTGCAACGGCCGAACGGTAATCAAAGCGATGTCAGAACTTGGCATGGCCAAAATATATTTGCTTCAGAAAGAGGCAAACATATTTCGGCCATGCGTTTAACCACTTTTTCAACTTTTTCCAACATGTTAGAGTATACAAACTGTTTCTATGACATTTTATTGATGTTACTACAACAACGAATTGTTTCAAAAGCATACATGTTTGTTACAATAGCTTCCGGACGTTGACTTGTATATTGCCACTTCCTCTTGACTTTGGGTTGACTCAGCCATGACTTTGAATATGTATGAACTAATTCCAAAAAAACACTACCTAGAGCCAGTTTTTCGCCGAAAATTATAGTGTAGTATGATTCTTAGGTGTGTTATTCAATGTTGCATTCATTATTTTCTAATATTATTGAGTTTATCAGATAAAATGCGTAAAATGTTACCGGGTGGGCCAAAATATGCATGTGGGCCAAAATACCCCCGTTACCCTATATAAATATAAAAAAAAATACGCGGAAAGGAAAATGCGCCCAGCGGAGAAAGCAATCCATAACATTTCATTCCATTTTCATTTTTCACGCTCTGTTTTTCCTGTGACGGAATGGCTCGCTGCACCGGCTATAACAACAGCGGATGGTGCCAGAAACATCGGCAGGCTTTGTGGGTGCCTTCTGTAAAGCGTGGAAGAATATGATCTGCAACCTCCGCCCCGTCCCGCTTGGCACTGCTGTTCACTGTTGACTGGCAAAGTGGAAAGGGTGAGCTTTTCGTTTCGCCATTCCACCGGAGCCGGAAAGCCGAGCTAAAAAGACATTTCTGTTTGCTCGTTTGGAGGCTCCCGTGTCGAGATGTAAACTGCAATGGTTTTATTTTTATTTTTATTTTTTTTTTGAAAATTGAAAAGGATACCCTGGGGTGAAGAGAGTAAAAAAATTAAGTCTTGGATGTTTGGAATAGAATGACACCAGAGTGCATGGCGAAGTAAGGAATGAGTGTCGGAATGGTTTGAAAAGCAAATTGTTCAAACTAATCATTTTATTTACAATTATCGAAGCGAGTTGTTATATGGAACCCTTGATTAACTTTCAAACTAAATTGCTAATCCTTTCTTCAATGGCGAGTGGCAATGCGACTTTTCAGGTCAAAATCGCCGGCTAATAACTAACTTAACCAGCAATCAACATGCAAATTACAGATGTTAATTCGATATTGCGGCCCTCGCCAAAGTAAGCAAATTAACTAGAAATCTTTGCCAACCCAGTGTTAACCGGGTCAATATGAGGATCGAAAATTCAGTTTGAAATGTAACCCTTATGCTCTCTCTCTCTGCTGTTACCATTACCGGCCATGCAGGAGACAGCTGCTGGTGCAATTCTGCTCACTGCTTCCAATTTGTTTATGCAAATTTCAATCATCATACCGGGCCGAAAATGTTGCATGTTCCTGGGCGTTCGCTTCAAACCGTCAGTAGCCCCAATCGAAAACGGTAAACTGTTGCTGGCCGGCAGGAGCTTTGGTTTACAATAATCTACCGGTTTTTATCGCGCGTCTGCTACCTGCGTTTGGGTCACCCATTGGGGCAGAACCGTACCGAGGAGGATCAAGGTGTTCACAGTGTGTTCTTGACTACAAAAAAATATGTGCTTAATTATGGTTCTATAATGAGTTAGCTACTTTTAATGGGGTTCTGGAGCTTATTTACTACATTGGATTTGGATTTAAAATCGCAAATGTTGTTTGACTTAGAGCAGCGTTAGCAAGAGTTAAAAATGTAAACACTTTCAACTCTCGATGCGTTTCAGCCGTTATCTTCTTTAAATGAAATGATTGAAGTGAATCTTCCCGCAAATGACGATTATTTGGCACAGTATATGCTGCCACAAAATAAAATCACAAACATGTAAATTTTTTGATTGATTACCTTATGGTTTGGTAAGTGCATTTGCCTCTTTGGCAAAGTTTGATGAGCCAGAATAGCTCCTTTGTCACTTCCGCCAGAGCTACATACTCTGGCTCATCGGTTTTAATGAAAATTTCGTCTGCTCCATACCGAATATAGCCACGATCCGGTTGATGTAGTTCTGGTGCTACAAAAGAAAATCTCCATCCGTGCTCCGTTCCTCCTGGATCCCGAAGTAGTCACATCGCCGAGGCAACAAATCTTGAATTTCTTTTAGAGGAAGAAGTAATCGTCGACATATAGCAGAATAAACGAAGACTCTTCTTCAATTTTTCGTGCGAAGAGGAAGCTGTAGGCTTCTGTCAACTTGTATTCTAACATTTGCTTTAAAAAATCAGCAAAAAATTACGAAACTATCTATGTAACATAAACCATAGTAATCCATGAATCAGCAGAAAAAAAATTTACAGCTCTATCAGTCGAACTCTAACCGTGATGGCAAAAACAGTGAAGTTACTCCGTTCAGAAGTGTGCGCCTTCAAAAAACAATATTTGGAAAGCGAGACATCGGAACATCTGCTGTGCAGTTGTGGTGCATTATTTAAACGCAGATGAAGGTTTCTTGGCAGTGGCTGTTCACAGCCCAATGAGATTTGGTCTTTGAATCCTGGGAAGGTATATATATTTCACCTGACTGGGAGCGTGTCGGTGCAGATACCTGATCACTCAACAATAGTGGTAATTGTATTTTGCAAGGGGACACGTATAGCAATTGACTGGGATATATTACAAAAGTTCACATCAATGGACAACGTAATTCTAATTCCCTAACAAAAAAAAAACAACAATATCCCGCCACGTCAAAAATGGACATCATGAGGCACTGTGTGGATACACCCGTTACGGCTTCTACAACATCTTGGCACTATTGGGCAAAAATCAGAGCATCGAAAGAAACCCCGGCTTCGGACGGCCTACAACCCTAAGCAACAAGAAGCTCCAAAGGATGCTGAAGAGGCAACATCACTGCGTGCGCTTGGCCGGAAGCCCTGGATGGCAATGACTGGCAGGGCACATCGTGTTTTACTTTTTCAACGGAGTAAGTGAGCTCCGAGGTGAAGTTTATTGACCAAGTTTCCCCAGAAGGTGCTGCAGTGGTTGACAATTCGCGAGAAGGAGATGCCAAGCAGCTCTTCTTTCGCTCCGGACAAGACTCATAGCACGAGTTGTCGGCCGGAAGTTGTGTCGTTTGTTTTTCCTGTATCGATTTTGTCACTGCGACCAGAATCGTTGGTCTATTGTGAAATATGCCCGGGTGTCTGCTGTATCCCGCTCTTCTATTCTTAGTAATACCGTCACAGAGAAGTAGCATGTTTATTATTTATCTGTGCTTGTGTGTAATAATTTTTGCCCTTCCTTCTACACGCATACCGTTCTACTATACCGAGCTTTATTCCTTCTGCCAAATATCGTCACTTTTAATTCCCTAGAGAAGTTTCGTTGGACGGCCTTCTAAACAGTTGTTAAGAGGAAGTCACAAAAAAGTAATATAGAATTCATACTTAGGTCTACGAGCATACATTAATTCTTACTGTTCGTCTCAGCTCTCAAACCTTTGCTGTTTACACTGTTTTTCAATGACGTTTCCTTGCTTGAAGGTACAGTACGAAGAGCAAACGTGCAATGAAACAATCATCACAAAATCTTGCAT
Source organism: Wyeomyia smithii (assembly GCF_029784165.1). NCBI lineage: Eukaryota > Metazoa > Arthropoda > Insecta > Diptera > Culicidae > Wyeomyia > Wyeomyia smithii. The sequence continues at coordinate 178,293,361 of NC_073695.1, forward strand.
GCTATTTGGTTTTGTGGACGACATTGGTATCATTGGTAGTGACCGTAGGGCTGCGGAGGAGGCCTTCAGGCCTTTCAAGAAGAAAGCAGCGAGTTTGGGACTCAGCATACACTCTGCCAAAACAAAGTACATGGTTGCTGGCAGCGAGCGTGGAAGTTTCCGTGGTGTTGATGCTGAGGTGGAGATAGATGAGGTGAGATTTGAAGTAGTTGATGAATTTGTTTATCTTGCTACGCTTGTGACATGTGACAACGATATGAGCCGTGAAGTTAAACGACGGGTTGCAGCCGCAAACAGGGCCTTATACGGACTATGTAACTAGCTAAGGTCCCGTAGTTTGCAAACTTGCACAAAACTAGCGCTGTATAGGACGCTGATACTCCCGGTGGCCCTTTACGGACATGAAGCATGAACGCTGAATAAAGCTAGTCGACGAATGCTCGGAGTTTTTGAGCGTAAAGTCCTGCGATCGATACTTGGCGGTAAATTTGAAAATGGAGTGTGGCGCAGGCGCATGAATCACGAGTTGTATCAAGTATACAAACATATATAGTGAAGGCAATACAGCGTGGCAGGCTTTAGTGGGCTGGACATGTAGCCAGAATGCCAGACGAAAGAGCCGCCAAAACTATCTTCAGCAGATAACCAGGAAGAGACCGTCGACTTCGTGGTAGGCCTCGCACTCGGTGTGATGATGCACAATCTGCTGGTGTACGAGGAGACTGATGAACGGCTGCCCGAGATAGAAGAAACTGGACATCTCTAATTCGTTCGGCCCTAGACCGGTAACGGTCCGTCGGCCAATAAAGTAAGTGAGTTCCTTACTGCCGGATGTTGGCTGTAAACCAATTTACGCAGACGATCTCAAATTGTACTGAATAATACGCTGTATCGAAGGCTGTTGACGGCTACAAGGGCTTTCGGATAAGTTTGTTCATTGGTGCCGCAAAAACTGGCTGACGGTCAGCATTAGTAAGTCAAGTGATGACCTTTCACCGCAAAATGAACCCAATTGTATTCAACTCCCGAATTGATAATCAAGACCTCATAATGGTTGACCACGTTAGTAACCTTGGAGTTTTGATGGATACTAAACTTACGTTTAATCTGCATCGTACCAACATAATCGCTGAAGCCACGAGACAACTTAGTTTCGTTTGGGAAATTGCTCACAACTTTATGAAACCCCATTGCTTAAAGGCGTTTGATTGTGCTCTCGTTCGGCTTCTCCTCGAAAATGATAGCTTGGTTCGGTGCCCCCAACAACTAGTCTGGAATGCGGCTTTAGCGAGTGCAGAAAAGATTTGTCCGGATTGCGTTAAGAAATCTTTCGTGGCGTGACCCGATTAACCTAGTTCCATATCCTAACTTGGGGTTGACACATTTCAACGGCGCAGAAAAGTTCAACAAGCGGTGTTTGTAGCAAAAGTTGTAAACTCCGAAATCGAAAGCGTCTTCTTCGCTCCGCTGGATTGTTACAACCTAGCTTTCACCGTACTAATTTCGGAACTAACGACCCCCCACTTGCACACCATCACGTCAAAGAGAGAGGTTGTTGTAATTTTTAGTTACATTGACAAGTGAATATTATTTAAGACTAATTTTGACAGATGAATTTTCACCAACTAAAGAATAAAGGCCCTGTGCAATGAAGCAAGCCTTGTACCTCACTACATGCTTGTCCATGTATTCGCATCTATTCGAAGAATCACCGGCAGCTTGTTTCCATATGAGGGACAACTGGATGATGTCCCAGGTGTTGTTCTTCTACAGAGAGGCGAACTTCTTGTCCATAGCTTCCTTTTAGTGCTCTCGCTATGGACCACGCCACATGATTCAGAGACGGCAACGACATGTTGAATGGCCATATTACCACTCTATCTGAATCTAGAAAGAGGCACCCCTTCATTTGTCGATTGGACGTCCTTGGTGCCATTATTTAAAACGATGCGTTGGAGACACGTTTTACCTTGTCGTTGGCATCGGTGAGCGTGAAGTTTCAATCAATGAATTCGGGTATCTTGTTCTGATCGTCGTTCGCTGGCTCATTGGCGATGTTCCCCACAACGGGGAAACATCCCACGAACGTCATCCTCAATACTGTCAAGCTTAGAATTTGTAAATTGCTGGCATCTGGTTTATTCTGCAAATAATTTGCGATATTCATAGCTTCGGCCCATTATCGCAAATTTTCCTTGTCATTCAAGGGCCGATTTTTCCGCGACTGGTCACTCACATTTTGCTGCGAAGTGTACGGTGTAGTACACTGTTATCGAATGCCTTGTCGTCTGTAAAATTTTTACATCCATGATTGGATGATCTTCGGCGGCCTGCCAATGGTTGTTTTCATCTCTTCAACGAAGCTCATCAGCTTTTCCTCAACATTGGATTTTTAGCGTAGAAAATACACCGTCGTGTGACATGAAAACATCGGCTCACACACGACCTCAATTTAAGATCAGATTCTTTTTAATTCTACTTTTTTCATTATCTTTTTTTTCTGTTGAATTATCGACGTTTATCGGACGTTTTTCGGTGTATCGGTTTATCGCTACGAAGAGTTTCGTTTTCACTAACTGCAACGTGAGTTCGTCATCCGCCCTGCTCTCGAGAGCTGTCATTATGGTGTTGAAAGATTTCTGGAGGCTTCTCAAAATGATTGCCACTTGCAGCTTCTCGTTCTGTTTTAAGTCAGCAAGGGAGAGACGTGCTTTTTCATGTATTTGCTTTCACTGTACTGTTTTGCAATCAGGTCTCGTAGCTGACATTGCTTGAAACTCAGCGTTGGCGTCTTGAAGTGGTCCTCGAGTTTCTTCCAAGCTTCACGAGAGGTCTTCGCCTGCTTGATGAGGCCTTGCTGGTTGCTTCCATCAAGAGTCCCATAATAACTCATGCTCGCTGATCTCCGCAATTCCAGGCTTCAAGCTCACCAAGGTTTCTTGGTTTGGTTTCTGTCGGTGCTCATTCGGCTGGTCTCGTCTCGGTGACGTTCTTCCACAAATTCTCCCCTGATCCGGGCTGGTTTATTTATTTATTTATTTCGTCAATCATATCTGTAGACTGGTTACAATAATTTCTAAACTATACACGAACATAAAACAAATTAATTTTGTGTCCTCAGCCTCAAGGACTTGAAATACTGTTTTTGTTTATACCGGGACATCGTAAAGTCAATGGCTTCGCAGTGTTGATTATAAGAATTCATCATACTATTTATAGGTCCATTTTTTGTGTATTCCGTACGATGATGGTTAAGAGCAAATAAACTACGGTGTCGAAGTGTTTATTGACCTACGAGAAATATGGTCCTTCCGCAGCGGTTGGAGCAAATGGAAATAATCACAACAATATGACTGTTCAAGCGGGAACGCACGAGTTACGGGATACAAGTGAGGAAAGGTTAGCTATCTGAAAAAGAGCTTTTACGGGTTGACTCAGTACGAATGAATCTGAGACCAGATGATTGACAATAAAAGTTTTAGTGCTCATATTCGTAAATCTATTCTGGGAAGAAAACTAGCATGCAAAGACTATCAACAGTCTCCACCTCACTCTTCACAAGGCTGAGGAACCGTACCAACTTATTTATGCACCGAGCTGGAGAAACTTTCTTGGAACATTTCCAGAAACCTTTAACTTTCGAGAAGTTTATGCGTAAGGAGTTGACAATGTGATTTGGAAAAGTGAATCGAATGCCGTTGGCTCCGATAGTATTCCATTAAAAATTTCCTAGATCCTGCTTCTACTAAATATCTTTCCATTCTGGTTGCCACGCCGTTCGATGCCGGCCGCCAATCACAAGTGTGCCTGCATTCTCTAACCTGTTCGATTTCGCGCACACTTCGCAAAACTGGTGCAGGATTTTGACGCGGAGTCGGTAACATCAGAAGACGTCAAGTGGCTGTAGGCTTTCACAAGGTGAATAAATGTCTCCAAAGACAGGTTGAACACCATCTGCGAGACGAGCGCAGTGGGCAATGAAGTAAAAGAGGAGGCAGTCAACGACCTCTATGTGGCGAAGTTGATGATTTTGGCTCATCGTGGATGGGCGATAAAAATGATTCGAGAAGGCGCCGGGGCATCACGTGACCAGAAGGCTCCTGTTCAAGAAGCGAAACCAGAGTTATAGCCTACATATTTTTTGTCAGTGAGTGCAGTCTTTTCTCCAGCTGACTTCTATTGTGGTAACCGCCACCAGTAACATCGGACTCGAATGGAAGCAAAGCACAGAGAAAGTGTTGGCAGTCATAATCCAGATATGAACGTTGGAGTTCAGCTCTTCATCGATGGACACTCCGAGATTATAGATGGACGTGACTTGTTGGAGTGTTTGAGTTCCCACATTGTACTAAAGTGACTATACACTGGAGTCTTTTTTTACGCGGTTGGTTGTACCGCGTTGAAAAAATCCGCGTATAAAAAAACCGCGTAATTTTAAAAAATCGCGTAAAAAAAAACTCCATTCAATAATAAGATCCGATTAAAAATAATGGCACGTAAGCAAATATAAACAATAAAAATGATATAAAAATGGTAACGAAACACACAAAATAAGTTTTAGTGATTCTAAAATGAAAATTCATTGAAGAACATGACAAAAACTTTTTTATAATAATTTTGCTACATGTTTAAGCTTTCGTTTCTTAAAAGGAAGTAAATCGCAACGACCCTGACTCGTATCGTTGCACAATTATTAATGTATTTTTGTTTCTTCTTACCGAATCAACGGAAATTGCCGATTTTTGATAATAACAGCAAATATATTAAAAATATGCATTATTTAGATTAATTAAACAGAATATCTTATTGTCATGAACCATATGATTGATTATTACTTTATTGGATTTACTTATACTAAACTTATTTAATACCGCGTAAAAATAATCTATCAAATCGTGTAAAAATAATCCGCGTTATTTAAAAAAACCGCGTAAAAATAATCCGCGTTATTGTAAAAAATCGCGTAAAAAGTCGTGTATAAAAAAATCGCATAAAAATAACCCGCGTAAAAGAAGACCCCAGTGTAGTATAGTCGTTACACCTGATCAGAAAAATATTAATGTCGCGGTTACCCGGACACAATATTGAACAAAATACTCTCGGGCCGCCGGCGAACGAGGGTTTGAAAGAGAATAACAGGCATGCACAGACCATTCACATAGATATTAAATAACAGCAGTTCAAGAACACTACCTTGGGGCACTACAGACGAGATGCACAATGAACAAACGACAAGTACGACTGAATTCAGTTTAAAATCCATTTTGGAAAATCAGTAGCCTTATTTTTTTATGGTAAGGTAGTTAGGCACGGTATCGAAGCCTTTCGTAACATAAACGTACCTCGTGTCGACTTGCTTCCGCAGTTCGCACTAGTAAATAGAAGCGACAGATGCAGTTTTCCAGATTGCCGGGAACTTCCTTTCACGTAACCATCGGTTGAACAGAGACGCAATAGAATCTGGCAGTTCTGCAGAGCGATTCCGTATCCTTTTTTCGAGTCGAGGTTATCAATGGTAATCTAAACGCTTAAATTTTCCGTTGTTCCGGATTTATCGAGGTGAACCGTGGGGTAAGTACCCTTCCAGAGACACAGGCTAGATTGAAAACGGTAGCGGTGGTTCCCTGAACCACCCTTGAATCGACCACAATCTGTTGAAGATCGAGTTAAACAATCGCTTTTCTGTATAAGGCTGGCAATGCACTGTCAACTGAATCTATTTTCATTACAGAATGTCTTTAAACAGACAGTTATCAAGCATCATACAATTGTCAAAGCTTACGTCGAGCAAAAAATGATCACATCGTAATCACAGCTGGTGAGCATTGAACGCAACTAAGCAATTTTTGTTTACAAACCTCGTACGTTCTGATAATACACTGTTAGAGGAACATGATGACTGTTGGCTGATCGCTGGAAAAGCGCGACTGTAACGAGAGGATTTTGAGGCTTCCATGAAGCGTACAGGCAGTTGGCTGCGATTAGTTGGACATTAGATGTGCTAGAGGTGTAACGGCTAAACAGTTCAAAATGGGAGTGATTGGAGTTGAAGAAGCCTGATGGAGTAGTAAAGGGGCCGTAAGTATTTTGGTAAACGCTGAGGGGTAAAATTTTGCGGTTCCATAGTCTTTAAATTCTTTAAACAGAAATTCTTCAAGTCATGTTCCGGGATCCAGTACTTTCTGCTTGAGCAATGGGTACAATCCAATTTTGAATGATACGAAGAAAACTGATTCGAATGTTTTACCTTTTAGTAGAAGCTTTACCACTGCAAGGCTACGGAGTCTGGTTTGACTAGCGGGTGGTCATGGGTTCGAATCTCAGTAGAATTAGATCTTTCGATGTCAAAGGACGTAAGCAGAAGTCTCTTCTTAGGCTCTTCTCACTTATCGTTCCTACTCGTTGAATTCTGTAATCTATATTTTGAGTGTTACGTATAATATATGTACAATGCTCTTTCAGTAGTTTTCTCCATGGTAAGCTTTTCTTTAAAATTTTAAGAAATGAGGATCGTTTTCCAACTAAAAGTATATAAATCCATCTAACCTTTATGGTCATCAATCTCAACTATCTCAACAAACGGATGTGTTTGGTTATAGAAAATTACAAAAAAAAACCTTCAGTACACCTCTGTACAATAACGCAAACACACAGTACGTACCGGGTCTAGCAGTAGCTAAATGCACCCTACCAACCGACCAGGTAAGTACTGAACCAGACTAACGGTGGGTCTGTGCACCATATGTGGGTCGAGAGTAAGGAATTTACCTTCTGCTTTGGGTGATGGCGAGCTGAAAAACTAAATCATCGAAGGCAAACCGTTTCCCCTTTTCTTCGGCCGGCTGGTTGGTCTGCTGGGGGAGCACCACTAGCTACTCGATTGTGTAAAGTTGAAATAGTTTATGATTGCAAAATTTGTTCATTGAACACGATGCGGTTAGTTGATTGCATCGGCTCAGTTGGGGTTCAACTGGCGCTCTATGCACTGGATGTGGGCTGGTGGTTTTTCAATCTGGGGTTTTTAGAATTCACTTTTTCATTTTCGACTGCTCTCAACTTACGCTTGGTCAATAATTGTCGTTTAGCCCCCGCTGCCCGGGCTCGGGAGGTAGGGGAGGATTGTACAAAACGCACCAGTTAAGCATTTGCGCGAATTACCGCGCTTCAAATCATTCCAAAGCGACATTGTACGAGTAGGGAGATTGTAGGATCTATTTATTGCATGTTCATGACGAAGTTTACTTTAAAATACTCGATTTCATTGTCTTTTTTTGGTAAAAATTACCACTGCTGCCAAACAAGCCCGTGACCGAAACGCACCACAACAAAGGTCAGTATGCTCCAAAGCAGTAGGCTAATATGCCACTAGCAGATATCAGCACGCGAAGCGAGAAGCACTTGAAGTCTCGAAAGTAAAATCATAAATAATGGAACATGCTCTCAGTTGTCAAGCAATCTCCTGCAAGCTCTTCATAGTGCATTCTGCCCCAATTTTAATTTTGTTTGTTTTTAGGAAAAAGTTTGATGAAAGTTAGTGAAATAATTTGAAATACTCATAGCATTATAAACTCCAAAAGTGTAAAGGCTAGGGGAACCATAGTTTTTTGTATTATTTACTAGTCAGTTAATCATAAAAGCTTAAATAAAATTCATGAATAGTTACATGTTGGACAGAGCCACAGCCAATTGCACAGTTTTTCGAGTATTTTAGTCATTATGGCACACTTTTTCATTAAGAACTGTAGAGAAGCTGGGTTTTTATGAGAAAAGCGATGAATTTCGTCATAAAAAGCCACATGTGTAAGTATTTTGGGGAATTAATAGCGTGGGCCATCTTACCCAACTGGTGCGTCTTGTACGGTTCTCCCCTAATGTTATTCAAGAATGCAGTATCCATCGCCAAGTGCTTCTGAATGGGTACTCTAGCCGGCTTATTGCCAAATCATATTTTGGTTGAACACTGTGAGAGGGTTATCGGAAGCCGGAGCAATCGGTTCCCATGAATCATTGCAAGTGCTTGCTTAATATTTATTACGACACTACGAGTGGTTGTAATTCAATGATTTGCCCGTAAAGCGATTGTGAGCACTCGATTGCTTATCATAATATTTACTCAATTTCCGTATAAGTTCTCAATGTATAATTGTCGGAAGCATTCTTCCCGCTACCGGTTGGATGCACATTCGTACCGAATGTGTCTGCATTCCAGGGGGAAGTGCTATTCTTTCAAAAATGCTTTACGACGAGTGCACGTGAATCAATAAAGAATTCATATGTGAATGTTTGATTCCCTGTCGAAAAAATGGCAAATTTATGGCTAGAGTGCACCAGATTATTTAACGGTAACAAACCTCGCCATACTACGTCGAAGTGTGCCATTTGCTGCCCATGCCATGGTTTTTTATTAAACTTCGTCACGCACACGGCACAAGTCACGAAGGTTAGACAGAGCTTCGTGGTTGATCTTTGGGAAGCACGAAGATAATCACGATAATAAGTCATCGCTACTACATCGAGTAGCTACTACTGGTTGCCTGAATGTCTATCTATATTTAGCTTGTTTGAATGACTGGCTCTACCTACGACAGCATTATCAATATGTGTTCATATTTATGTTGTACCCTATATTGCAGCGCACAGATAGGCGGTATATTGATGGACAAACATCACCCAGTGGTATCGAGTCGCGATGATAAATTACATCGTGGAATCATTGTGTACGCATGATAGCACACATTTTGTCATAACATATTTTCTTGGCGATGTGACACATTTGTTGACTTTCTTTACTTTTCTCCCCAATTTCTACTACTGTGAAGGCAGATGCAGAGGCACGCAATGGTTTAGCGCTGTAAGAAACAGATTTATTTCGAATGTAAGATTATTATTATTTTCATATGAGTTCGAAGCTACATCGAAAATTTTCAGCTTAAAATGTAATTTTTGTTCCAATCATCTCAGAATTGAGCGGAATGTTACTAATATTACTATCTCACTACTTGTATTTTTCTTATATCACGCTTTTTTTTTCTCAAGGTATTTATATAATCTTTTCAAAGGCATTTTTTTGATTGTATCATTCATTGTTATTATTAAATTGTTATTATTGTTTCACTCATTGGTAAAAAAAACTTCCTTTAAAGAAGGTTCATTGACCATGTCAAAACTCTCTGTGTATCCCAATAATCGTGCGACATTCTATCGAAAAATACAACTTTGTTCGTAATATTTTGGCACCATACTAATAATGATTCTAATTATTTTTCTACTATTCTTAGGTCACAAATAATGTTTTTGTTAATGAATTTCCCAATCAGGATATTCTAACAGGCCGCGAAAAAATAAATCACACTGGTTTCTCTAAAAAGTTCGGCAGTTTGAGTTTCGGTCCCTCGATTTTGATTGTTCAAATATATTGTATTTGTTTCGCAACCTGAGTTACAGTGCTTTTATTCGCATAGATCCTCCTAACTCAACTTCTGAATGTTTTTGTACTGGGTAATGGTAGATTGAGTCACTTAGTCATCGTAATATTTAAAATTAGCAGAGACGCTAAGTACGGTCTTGGAACTTGGAAGGTTTGTTGGACACTATTATCAAGCGCCGAATTTGAAATCAGAAATCTGAATTACATTGAAATAAGAAGTATTTGTTGTGATAAAAACCTGAATAAATCCACCTAGCAGTGCAGAAACTTTTGTTATACTAACTATTACTACACATAAACTTATTATGCCAGTAAACCATGAATCGTTCAAAATTGAATTTAAAAGATAGTTTTCCAGAGGATGAACCAAATACGATCATTGAATCAAACCTCGACGTGGTTTTCGCAAAAATTGTGAATCTCATCACTGGCGCCTGGGTTATATTTTTTCGACCCCAAACCATTTTTTGGGCTGTCTAGGATATAAACAATTTATGAACTTTTGACATAATCGAACGCCCAGAAACAATAAAGATGACAATGATGCAGATTTCATTCTAAAACAGCAAATATGTTTGTCAGTTCATTGCAATACTATTGATATAATTCCTCATAATCCAAGCTTAAATACCTTCGTTTTCAAAAATCACAAAATCTAGAAAAGAACATAATGATTATAGATTATGAATTAGCACCGAATATTTCCAGCGAATTGCAGCAAAGTTCTACAAACTTGCTCTCAAGAAATTATAGTTCAGAATTATACTGGATCGCGTTAAATGCTTTGTTACCGCATTAAAGTTACTTGAATCATACGTGTGATTAATTCAAGAAATTAAAAAAAAAAATTGATAAAATCTGTAAGGATCAAATGCTAAAAGATTTCATTGAAATTCATTTAACTACTGTTGAAAGTTGTCAGTTTAATTCTATTCCAAATGTATGATATGAAAATAACGGTTTTTCGCAAGACTTAAGGATTTTGGCTTTTTTGGCTTGTATTCGAACGTTACTCTTTTTCAAGGCCCAGGCTGTATGGTAAAATCCAAAACAATTTCAGCACTTTATAAAACTTTCTGCGACAACGAGAAGTGGGAAAACATGAATACTCTGTTTGCACTGACTTTCAAATTAGAAAGCAATAATTATAATACACTAAGGTCGCTTTTTACGCGGTTTTTTTACGCGGCTTTTTTACGCGGATTCCGGAATTTACGCGTTTTTTTTACGCGGATTCCGGAATTCACGCGGTTTTTTTTACGCGATTTTTTTTTACGCGGCACGTATCCCCCGCGTAAAAAGCGACTTTAGTGTACCCCAAAGCGTAGTGTATCAGGTGAGTAATAAGCGGACTTCAATAAGCATTCCGATTCCTTCTGAAATATATTGAAAACTGTTAGTAAAAAGCTATTAAAAACAAAAGGTTCATTAATTTTCACCAGTTAGGACGCACTACACAGAGTATGAAACACAGCACAGATGTCTTTTACTCTTAGTTTCTTTAGAGAAATAAACAGCGGTTGAAAATAGAGAGAGCGAGAAAAAAGGGATAAAGGGAGATAGAAAAAATAGAGAGAGAAATGATCCAAATTGTAAAATATCTTATGTTTAAACATTCTGATTAAAATATTTTAACATTCAAGCAACTGATAAAAAAAATCGCTCAATATGATTTTTGAAGAGCTTTGGAGCTTACTTTTGCACTTGTATACACCAAAATCGGATGATGCGTTCTGTAAGAAAGGTGGGATTTTTTCTTGTTTTTCTTTGTTCGATTTTGATATAAACAACATATTTTCACCAACCACACATACATACACACATACACACACACATATTCACACACACATACACACACACACATATATATATATATATATATATATATATATATATATATATATATATATATATATATATATATATATATATATATTTATTTATTTATTTATATATATCCAGTGTTCATTTAGTTGAACTGAGTCAATTGGTATATAGCACTTGGCCCTCAACAGATTCATTTGATGTTTAAAGTTCAATATCCTATGTAAAAAAATACTCTTCGATCAATGTCTCGAAATCTAAGCCACAAATCAAAAATCCACTTGGTAGCATTCTGGGGAAGCACAGTAGCTTTCATTTGCATCTTAAAAATCGAATATTGTGTTCTATAAGAAAGGTGCGTTAGTATTTTGCGGCACATACATACAGACAACACACATACACATATACACACGAACAGACATTGCTCAGTTCGTCGAGCTGAGTCGAATGGTATATACGGTTCGGCTCTTCGGGCCTTGGATCTATTTTGCGTTTTTCGACCGATTTTATAACCTTTGTTTAGTATAACAAAGGTTAAACAAAGGTAAATACTACAAGGTAGGCCCTAGGGTTGTATGAAATGGTGACGTGGGACTCAACACTGTAATTAGGGGATTTTTTGTTACAAAAAATACAGAGCCTGCAGACAGAATCAAGGTGTATGCTCAGCGACTGTACGTATTTTTATTTTCAGCCTCCGCTGGAAATCAATTTTTTTTAAATATATTCAACAACAATCGAAAGAGTATCGTATATATTTGGCGGTATTAGTATTAGCCTGTAGTATTTTTTTTGTGCGAACAACATGTATTTGACAAGGCAGAAGCGTATCATTCTTGTTGAAAAAGCACCAAGAATTTCTCGTAATGCGTCAAAGTCAGAATTAACTCTATATCCTCTAAAACCAAATCCAATAATACTTACGTTATTATAATAAATGGTTTTGTCTTATTTAACTCTCATTAAATCAAATTCATAATATGGTTCTTACTTTCAAAATAATATAGAAGCCCTTACAAAGGTTCATTAATTGGAAAACATAAGAAGATATGTCTAACAAAATTATTAACAAGTTCCAGAAAAAAACCGTCAACAATTCAATTTTTGTTTTTTGCTTGACATTTTTTTTTCATTTACCTACAGCTATATTCGTTGTATCACGGAGACTGCTAATACAACAAGACAAGACATACAATACATACAAGACTGCTAATATACATACGTTTATTATGGTAAAGCTTCAAATAATAGTATATCATCTAACAATTTTGATTCCGCGTCGAACACTCGACAGAAACGGACGTGCAAAGTGGTCGTTCTATTACAATCCGGTCCGTGTGTACGAATAGCCAAACAAAAGAGTGTATTATTCGCGCTAAAGGCCAACTAGATTGTGAGTTGTGTCGATACGTTCTGTACCCGGCTCACAACTTTGGCTGTATTGGTGCAAAATACCAGCTGCAGTTTTGATCTGTGCACCGTGAATAGATCTTTTTAATCCAAGCCCATCAGTTGACAGTCGAGTCCGTGTCGCTGTGCTGAGTGATCTCACACCCGGCTCACTGCTGGTGGCTGTATTAGTGCTGCTGTACTGGTGCTGCTGGCTGCTTTGGGTGCAGCTTCGAACGATCGGACAATCACTGCTGGAAGGAAGAAGTAAAGAGGTACGTGTTCTTGTTGGCGCTAGTGCGCTAGTGCGCTACATTTAGCGCAATGGATATAGATCCCTCGCCTCCCGTGCCACCATCCCCGAACCCCCCTGACCCTGACCCTTCTGTTACCCCCTCCCCTGTTCATTCTCCAGTCCCCCCCTCGCCCCAGGCTTTACCCGGACGGATCTCAACAGGGCAGCTATACTGTTTATTTTCGTCCAAAGGCAGGAGTGAATTCAAAGCGTTTAAACATACTGCAAATTGCTAAAGACCTGACGAAGGGGTACAAGGCCGTGACCGAAATTTCCAAGGTCCGACCTAACAAGCTCCGTGTCGTGGTCAGTGATCAGGCACAGGCCAATGCTATCGCTTGCTCTGAGCTCTTCACACGCGAGTATCGCGTCTACATACCCGCACGAGACGTGGAGATCGACGGTGTCATAACCGATTCGAGTCTGTCTGTCGAGTGTATCCTAAAAAGCGCAACCGGTTGCTTCGGTCAAAAACACCGAAACACAGGCGAAGATTTTGGATTGTAAGCAATTGCGGTCCATGTCTCTCGTCGGCGGTAAAAAAGTTTACACTCCGTCAGACTCGTTTCGCGTTACGTTTGCCGGATCTGCACTCCCTAGCCACGTCTCGATCGACCGGGTTCGTCTGCCTGTGCGATTGTATGTACCCCGTGTTATGAATTGCACCAATTGCAAGCAGTTAGGCCACACAGCCGCCTACTGCTGCAATAAGGCACGATGTAGCAAGTGTGGGGAGACTCATGCGGAAGATTCTTGCAGTGTTAATGCTGAAAAATGTATTCACTGTGGGGAAAACCAGCATGAGCTCTCCACATGCCCGGTGTACATGCAGCGCAGAGATAAAATCAAGCGGTCACTTAAGGAGCGTTCAAAGCGTTCTTACGCTGAGATGCTGAAGAAGACCGTGACCACTTCTACCATAACATCGAACCCCTTTGATCTGTTGCCCTCTGATGAAACCGATTCTGACGATTCATCAGCGGGAACATCTTATGCCAATCCTGGGGAGTCTAGGAAGAGGAAAAATGTTTCTTCTCCTAAACTTCCCCGTAAAGGTCCTAAGATTTCCCAAAGTGTAATGAAAAGTACGAACAAACCAAACAGTGCTGCGGAAAAACCGAAGCAAACTCCTCCTGGGCTTGCAAATTTAAAGTCCCAGAAGGAGTTCCCAGCACTGCCAGGAACATCTAAAACCCCAGTTGTTCCTTTTGCACATCCAGTTGATGAAACAAACTCTGGATTAGTGAAATTTTCTGACATTGTGGACTGGATTTTTGAAAATTTCAATGTACCCGATCCAATTAAAATTTTTCTTACAGCATTCCTCCCAACAGTTAGATCATTTTTGAAGCAGTTGACTGCCCAATGGCCCCTCCTTGCAGCGATTGTATCCTTCGATGCCTAATTCAACTGCGTTTATGAAGGATTCTATCTCTGTCTTACAGTGGAATTGTAGAAGTATTTTACCAAAAATTGATTCGTTTAAAGTTTTGATAAATAAAAACAAATGCGATGCATTTTCCCTTTGTGAAACTTGGCTTACTTCAAATATTGATCTCAACTTCCATGATTTTAATATTATTCGCCTTGATCGAGACACCCCATATGGAGGAGTACTTTTAGGGATTAAAAAGTGCTATTCTTTCTATCGTATTAACCTCCCCTCGATTCCAGGCATCGAAGTTGTCGCATGTCAAATGACAATACAAGGTAAAGAGCTTTGTATTGCCTCAATATATATTCCTCCCAGAGCACAGGTTGGGCAACGGCTGCTCTTTGATTTAATAGAACTTCTTCCCTCGCCACGTTTGATTTTGGGAGACTTCAACTCTCATGGCGTGGCTTGGGGTTCCCCATACAATGATAACCGCTCCTCTTTAATCTATAACCTTTGCGATGACTTCGACATGACTATTTCAAACAACGGTGAAATGACACGTATCCCGAAACCTCCAGCGCGCCCAAGCGCTTTGGATCTATCCTTATGTTCGACGTCGCTACGGTTGGATTGCACATGGAAGGTAATCCTTGATCCTCACGGTAGCGACCATTTGCCTATTCTTATTTCAATTAATAACGGGTCAACTCGCATGCGACCAATTGACATTCCGTATGACATCACACGGAATGTCGATTGGAAGTTATACGAGGAAATGATTTCAAAAGCGGTCGAGTCGATTCAACATCATCCACCACTTGAAGAATACAACCTCCTCGCGGGCTTGATTCTCGACGCCGCGTTGCAAGCCCAAACGAAGAAATATCCCGGCGTAACGATCAAAGAACGGCCTCCCACTCCGTGGTGGGACCAAGAGTGCTCCGATGTCTACACGCAAAGATCCGACGCGTATCTGACCTTCCGGGATACAGACGATGCCGACGACTTTAAACGTTATTCGGAGCTTAATACCAAGTTTAAAAGCTTGACTAAGGCAAAGAAACGCGGATATTGGCGTCGGTTCGTAAACGAGACGTCGAGGGAGACATCAATGAGCACTCTTTGGAACACAGCCCGAAGAATGCGGAATCGCGTAACGGTCAACGAAAGCGAGGAGTCTTCAAGTCGGTGGATATTTGATTTTGCCAGGAAAGTATTTCCGGACTCTGTTCCTGAGCAAAACACTGTTCGCGATGCGTCCCCGGGCCACGACGCGATTGAATCACCTTTTACGATGGCAGAATTTTCAGTTGCCCTCCTGTCCTGTAACAATAACGCGCCTGGGTTAGATAGAATCAAATTCAACTTGTTGAAGAATCTACCCGGCAATGCCAAGAGGCGCTTGTTGAACTTGTTCAATAAGTTCCTGGAGCAAAACATTGTACCGCAGGATTGGAGGCAAGTGAAGGTGATCGCCATCCAAAAACCAGGGAAACCAGCTTCTGATCACAACTCTTATAGGCCGATTGCAATGCTATTCTGTATCCGGAAATTGATGGAAAAAATGATACTCCGTCGTTTAGACCACTGGGTCGAATCAAATGGTCTACTATCAGATACTCAATTTGGCTTCCGCCGTGCCAAAGGGACGAATGATTGTCTTGCGTTGCTTTCAACAGATATTCAGCTGGCGTATGCTCGCAAAGAACAAATGGCGTCTGCGTTCTTGGACATTAAGGGGGCTTTTGATTCCGTTTCTATTGACATTCTTTCGGGTAAACTTCACCGACAAGGATTTTCTCCAATTTTGAACAATTTTTTGCACAATTTGTTGTCCGAAAAGCACATGCATTTTACGCACGGCGATTTGGCAACTTTTCGCATTAGCTACATGGGTCTTCCCCAGGGCTCATGTTTGAGCTCCCTTCTTTACAACTTTTATGTAAATGACATCGACAAATGTCTGGCAAATTCATGCACGATAAGACAACTTGCAGACGACAGTGTAATCTCTGTTACAGGAGCCAAAGCTGCCGATTTGCAAGGACCATTGCAAGATACCTTGGACAATTTGTCTGCTTGGGCTTTACAGCTAGGTATCGAATTCTCTCCGGAGAAGACTGAGATAGCAGTTTTTTCTAGGAAGCACGAACCTGCTCAGCTTCAAACACAATTAATGGGTAAAACGATTTCTCAGGTTTTGGTACACAAATATCTTGGTGTCTGGTTCGACTCTAAAGGCACCTGGGGTTGTCACGTGAGGTATCTGATGAAAAAATGTCAACAAAGAGTGAATTTTCTTCGTACAATAACCGGACAATGGTGGGGAGCCCACCCAGGAGACCTTATAAGGCTTTACGCAACAACGATATTGTCTGTTATTGAGTACGGGTGTTTCTGCTTCCGCTCCGCAGCAAACACACATTTGATCAAACTGGAGCGAATACAATATCGTTGTTTGCGTATCGCCTTAGGTTGCATGCAGTCGACCCATACGATGAGTTTGGAGGTCTTAGCTGGAGTACTACCATTGAAAAACCGCTTCTGGAGCCTGTCTTCTCGTATTCTTATCAAATGTGAGGTCTTGAACCGTCCCGTGATTGAAAATTTTGAAAGGTTAATCGAACTTAATTCTCAAACCCGTTTTATGACATTGTATTTCAATCACATGTCCCAAAATATTAACCCTTCTTCGAATATTCCAAATCGTGTCGACTTATCAAATACTTCTGATTCTACTGTGTTTTTCGATACATCCATGATAGAAGAAACTCGTGGAATCCCGGATCATTTACGCGTGCAGCAGATCCCCAAAATTTTTTCCAATAAATATCGAAACATCAACTGCGACAATATGTACTACACTGACGGATCACTTCTTGATGGGTCCACTGGCTTCGGTATCTCCAATAACAATTTAACCGTCTCCCATAAGCTCGATAATCCTGCTTCTGTTTACGTCGCAGAATTAGCTGCAATTCAGTACACCCTAGGGATTATCGAAAAAATACCCACGGACCATTATTTCATCTTTACGGACAGTCTCAGTTCCATTGAGGCTCTCCGATCGATGAAAGATGTTAAGCACTCTCCGTATTTCCTGGGGAAAATACGGGAACATCTGAGTGCTTTATCCGAAAAATCTACTCAGATTACCTTAGCGTGGGTCCCTTCTCACTGCTCGATACCGGGCAATGAGAAAGCGGACTTTTTGGCTAAGGTGGGCGCAACAAACGGTGATATTTATGAAAGACCAATTGCATTTAATGAATTTTTCGCATTTGTACGTCAGAATACGATCATCAGTTGGCAAAATTCTTGGACCAAGGGGGAACTGGGAAGGTGGTTACATTCCATAATCCCCAAGGTATCGACGAACCCGTGGTTCAAGGGGTTGGATATAGGTCGGGATTTCATTTGCGTGATGTCCCGGCTTATGTCCAATCACTATAGATTTGACGCGCATCTCCGTCGTGTTGGGCTCGGGGAGAGTGGTATCTGTGCCTGTGGTGAAGGTTATCACGACATAGAGCACGTTGTTTGGTCATGCCCTGTATACCGTGACGCCAGGTCTAGATTAATAGCTTCCCTGCAGGCCGAAGGTAGGCAGTCGGCTGTTCCTGTTCGTGATGTCTTGGCAAGCCGTGACCTATCCTACATGTCCCTTATATACGTTTTCCTGAAATCCATCCACGCCCCAGTTTAGTCCTATCCCCTTCCGCCTACATCCAACCAAACGACAAGAACACGTTAAGACCCCGGATCCGGAAACAGCAACTAGACCCGCACGATACTCTCAGGCCCCGAGGGAGACAACCCAATATGCCAGTCCGTAATATCTTGGCCCAGCAGCGGAACATATTCAATATGCTGCTTACCTATGGCGATGGAAAACCATCAAACAACAAATCTGTGCTTTTCATGCAAAACATTCTAGCTTAAGTTAGATTTAGTTTCAGCTCGTAGTCGGCAGCGAGGATAAAAAATTTGCTTTTAGTTATTAAGATACTTTAGAAAGTAAGCTACCAGATATAATTGGCGCCGTTAAACATTGAATTGTATTTGTGCCGTGTCAAATAAACTATAGATGAGAAAAAAAAATCTAACAATTTTGAAATGTAAAAAGAGATTCTAATGAATCTTAGTAAATAAACTAAAAATTCACAAGCATTCGCAGGCTCTTACTCATCTATTAATGTGTATATGTGGAATTTACTCTTTCGATACTATCCGGTCAAGATTATTTAGTGAATATCGAAGATAAAATTGATTAAATATCCGTTGCAAAAATTTACAATTTTTGTTGAATAGATTATGGTAATCATATTTATGAGATAAACTTTCAATCACCATCAACAGCAGCATTGCAGTTTTTCCTCGATTGCACACGAATAGAAATGTACGAACAAAAGTGTACCACTGCAATACGAATAGTACCGCTGCAGTATGAATAGAAGTGTACTACTGAAATGTACGAATAGAAGAGTACCGCTGCAATCATAGACGACGAGAGACCTGCGGTTCTTAACTTCACTGGTACTGGTACTGCTTTTACCGCGTGTTTTCTTTCAAGACATCAGTTTTTATTAGATTTTGGTTGCAGGTTTAGAAATTGTTCAAGAATGGGGATTGCTTCAAACTTTTCGGGAAACTTTTACCTTCGAGACATCATTTTAATCTAAGCTCATGGAAGCAAAAATAAATTGACCGATTGGGACGGGGAGACTCTGTCAATTTTTATTTCGATATCGATACAGAGAATAACACGGGGAACGGATGGTGTCCATTCACGTCGTCTGTGCTAGGAATGCTCGCATGTAATTGGTTCATTGTTCGCGTAAGTTTCCCTGTAACTTTTTATCAATTTTCACCGTTGAGCAGTGAAATAATAATGATAACTAGCGTGGTATGAAATTGTTACATATTTTATCTATCCAACAACATACTGGTTATTGTTATCCATTATGTGGTTATGCTGTAATTAACGTTTGAAATCTGACGCAACATTTGCCAGTTTCATTTCCAATTTTACAGAATGCATCTCAGTATAGTAAACAAAGCCGTAGTCCCACGTCAAAAATAATTCACATATTAGGAATTTTATTTGTTTACATATTTACATTTGGTCGGCCACCAGCACAACAAGGGCTATTTGAGCCGTGAGGTTATACAATACATTACAGGAACATATTAGGAATGCGCGTAACTTCTCGGTGTAAAAGCAAATTTATTAAAAAAAAAAATAACAAGCCATCACTTGGAAATAGTTTATAGCAGTGGTTCACAAACGGGGGTTCGCGACCAGCAAGAAGGTCGCGAGGCTCCTCTAGGGGGGGTCGCGAAGCTCTTGGTAAGTTTGACGGGTAACTGAAATAGGTTTCAGATATCTCTGTGAGAGCAGATTTTCAACTCTCCTACGTATTAGGACCAAGACGTGAAACAATTTTGACTTGGAAGACGATATGTGACTGAAAAACGCAGCCAGCGTCTAAAATTATTTTGGGGGCCGTGAAGCTCTCGTGTTTCGCAAAGGTGACCGTGAAGCTTTTTGTGTTCAGCAGAAATAGCCGGGGAGCCAAAACAGTTAGGAACCACTGGTTTGGAGGGTAACTCCCAATACCGAAGCAAGCTGATCCTGCGTTTGGCATGAATTTCCATTGAGCAATTCTTCCAGTTCAACTACTTCGAAGATTTTTAGCCTCCCTCCACGCGGACAGCCGTCAACGTGGAAACTACCGTCCTTAAAATGACGGGACCGTTCACGAAACGTTGCTTCATTTAGAACAGCATTACTGTAATTTTTTTCTACTCTCGATATGCTTCAGCCGACATATTCTTTGAATGAAATTAGTAGCACAAAGTCAGACATTTCCACACAACTAAAAGTATGTAATGCCACAATAAATCATTAACGCTCAAAAGCTGTTTGATAACCATGTGTCTCAGTTTTGGGTCTCTTACGAAAAGCGGAAAATCAAAAGGTGAAATCACGAGAAACAGAATTACGAAAGGCAGAAGCACGAATGGCAGAATCACAAAATGGCAGATTCGATTTTGGTTATGTACTTTGATAATGGTCCCATAGAAGGACCGAAACGTTGGTGGTGAGCAGATAGAAATCAACGCAATTCATTAGACTGCAAGCCGAAATAAAAATCTCTTAAATAATACATCAATTCCAGTCGAAAACTTAAGGTATTTTACTAAAATTGTGTCTTCAATTTTTCCTTTAATAACACAAACTCGCCGCCCTTGGCAGACCATTTTATCTAAGTGTGTGTTGTCTTTACTCGTTACCGCTCGTTCAGATTTAACTATTGCAAGAAAACCTGTTTGAATAATTCTAGAAATCCAGTAAATCAGTAGTTTGTATGCTGGAGGCCGCCGCTTCCTACAGCGGGTCGGCGGCCGGCTCGATTCCTTGTCATCGTTTTTGCGTCTTCGCCGCATGAATTTTTTTATGTTAATTATATTCAACAAACCGCTGTGACTAGTGTAAGTTATACCTAACATCGAAAAATTACTCTCCGCGACGCCGTGAGAGTCTTGAGGACCTAAGCGAAACCAGTTTGCGCGTTTCGTATCTAATAATTAGGCTTGATTTTCACCTCCCGCCAAAACTGGCCATTGCTTGCGACTAGTTGTTAAGTCTGGTTATCATATAATAATAAATAATAAATGTAGAGTAGCAGCTTTAGTACCGTAACCAGGATTCGCAAAAAATTGCCATCACGCACTCGGCTATCTTGAGTCAGGTTTTGCTTCCAGTGATTTTGCCTTAGATATGTCACAATCGACCAGTACTTACTGCTGGTGCCATCTATTAACAAAAAGTTAGAACTTATTTTCACACCTAATATTTATGAATTTATAAAAAATGTTAAAGCAAAACGTACAAATACTCATCTTGTAACTGGTTGTAAAAGTTTCTATGTGTCGTCTATTTTCGAACTGAATTTCTATTTTTAACAACGGCTTTTACCTGTTAGCACGCAAGTTCATTAAGCAGACAGTATGTGAAGTAGGGAAAACGAAAAATAAGCGAACTGGAAATATGATACAGATTTGGAAAAATATACCGCATCCCGACGGGACTTGAACCCGCAATCTCCCTGTCTCCGGCATGGTGTTTTGACCAATTAAACTACGGGGGACGGTGGTACTGTTCCACAATCTATATCGTATAACATTTTACTGCCGACTTATTCTATTGCTCATGCCTAACTACACACACTGCTGTGCAAGCGTTATTTATAGACTGGAAGGAATGTCTCATCACACACAGAAGAGTCAGCTGATGCTGATAACTCTTATAGACCTGTGTGACTGTCGTCTATTTTGCATCGTTATTAATTTTTGTCAATCAAATTGGACTGAGCTTCGACTATATAATTACCAATGAAGGTATTCCTTCAATGAGGATGAGACCCAGAAGTCAGAAATCTACTACTGTGCTATTTATATTTCCGAGATTGCGACTTTCGGCATATGGTTAACAGTCCAAAATGTTCAAATACCATCCGGGGTGATGTTTACAGGCCGAAAATCAACTCCAGCTGTCATTTTGAATTTCATTCAATTTTTTTTGGCGAGTTCTGATATCACAAAAGCAAATACCATTCACTAGAAATATTTTCGAAACCGAGATAATACCCAGACACCGTAAATCAGCTCCTACTGCTATTCGATTTTCAGTTAAATTCCAAGATGGTAACTTACGAGTTCTAAGGAAAAGCGCAGATTTGTCAAATACCACTCAAAATGATATTTGGAGAAGGTAGATGACATCCATAAACCTGAGAACGATTCTGAAAACAACCCTAAATGACCAGCTTTGATTCATATGGGTATTTCCAGAAGCAGGATTAAACTCCGCACATCATTTCAGAAGCTAATACGACAACTTTCGGTTTCTTCGGTCAAATAATATCCAATAGGGACATTTCCGGAGTTGGCATCAGGATGATACTCAGAAGTTGAGAATCAATTGTAGTTTCTAAAAGTCAAATACCACCCATAGTGGGCATTTTCAGAACCAGAATGATTTAGAGAATCAGCTTCAGTTGCCTTTTTGAAATCTAGGATGGTGACTTTCAGTTTCTTGAAACAACTCAAAATTATCAAATACCATACAATTTGGTTTCTAGACGGCTGGAAAGTGCGTACCAACGTCCAACAGTTCAACCCGTTCCACTTCGCATAAAGAGGCAGCAGGTTGGTCCAGAGAATATTGCTCACTAATTTCACGTGGTAGCGGCTGGAATATGAGCAACAAAGGGAAGCTCGGTAAACGGGTGGGAACTTGGTCGTATGCTTACAGGAAATGTTCGTCTTGGAAGCTTGTTTGAGCGTCTGGCCACCATGTTATGGGCGGCTTGAGCAGCGACTGATTTGAAGCGGAGGTCTGAACTATGGAACGCGGTGTATCGCCGGCTACGCCCTTGACGGTAGCCTTGTCGCGAAACTCCGACCAGGGCGACGAAATAAGGACGAGGATTGGAACTATAGATCGAATAATGTCCTGGGTGGCAATAAAAAGGTGAGTTTCCAGCTGGATTTTTTTTTTGAAGGAAAGGTTGTCGACGAGCTTGGTATTGGTTTCACAGCGCTGGGTAGGATTCAGAGTCATGTAATCAAGCAGCAGGCGATTAGCAACAGGATGTGTATATTGAAAATAAAAGGTCGTTTCTACAACTAAACCATCCTCAACGTGCACTGCCTTCACGAAGAAGACTTGATACCGCAAAAGAAGCGTTTCACGCGCAGCTACACGCATCGAGACATCAAGATCATCATACAGCAAACCAAATTGACTTTGTCCTCATCGACGGCCGATTTTTCTTGGACATAACCAACGTACGGACTAACAGCTGTATGATGCTGGGTATAGCCGAGCGCCGCAGCAGCTCCCAGGCTGCGTAGGAATACGCGTATCTGCTCGAAGCGGTGTTACCCACGGCAGAGGAGCTTGGTACATCGTCTTTCGAGGATGGCTGTTGCAGGATCGCATAGCTATTAGGGAGAACGTATCGTTGACACTAGAAGTGGGAGCACTGATTGAATGTAAGAACCGGGTCAGAACGATTTACCTGTGCAGTCGATAAGGTAAAACTAGGCCAAGTAAGAACGACATGACCATAATATTTGGGCGAAACAAGTGCCAGCTTTAGCTCGAGCTCGAGCAGCTGTCCCAGGCCAGAGATACTCGGAAATTTTTTGGAAGGTGAACCAACCTCGCAGAAGCTATGTGCCACACACCGATACGTGAAACGACGTGGATGGGAACCTTTTCATGGATGCTAGCGAGGTGGTCGACAGGGTAGAAGCATAGCTTTGATAGACACCTAAATGGCATTACAGCAAGGAGTAGCGGAACAGAAACGGACCTAGGCAAACTAGCAGCAGGTGATCGAGTATCAGCCTCCAATGTTCACAAAGTTCATTGTGAGATCGTTGTGAGATCTCTCAAAGTATGGTAAAGAGACGCTCGGTAGAGCGCTGCACTAGGTCATTTCTAGGATTTCGTGGGAGGGAAGGCTACCAGATGAGTGGATGAAGGGAGTCGTCTACCCCAATTACAAAAAGGGTGACTAACTGGAGTACCGCAACTACCGCGGAATCTCGCTGATCACTGCTGTTTACAACATACTCTCGGAGATCCTCTTCCGTCGTCTATCACCTTTAACCAGGAAGTTTTAAGCACAAGCGGGCCTCCCGGATCCCGCGCCACAGTGGACCAGATCGTTTCAATACGATACACGGTGCTCCCACAGACCGTTATTATAAAATAAAATGCACCAAAGAATCGGAGTACACCATTCGATTCGTTATGACGTCCAAAATCTCTGGTCAAAATTTCAAAATCATCGTACGGTGCATTTTTTAGGAATGCCCTATTGAAGGTCGTAAAGTACAAAAAAGTTGTATAAAAAAGACGAAATACTTATTTTAAAGCACGTATTTACCCACCATTTTATGAAATAACTTCAAAATAGTTTCTACACATTCCAAGGGTTATATTTCAAGACATTAACAATTGGTGAAAAGATTTATTTGAAAATCCCACAGTGCACAGTGGTCTAAGCTCGATAAATCGTGATCATCTAGATTTGACTGTGAAAAATTGGTTTTATGTACTCGATGTCTTCAACAAAATTGTTTCATAGAACAAGGCCTCCCTTTTGGTGTTTTTCAGTTTTTCGATCAATCCACCGAACAGTTAGATAAAAGACCATTTTTTCTAATTTTCAATATACCAGATAGCTTCTTTCAGCAAAGTTGTGGAAAATTTCGAAAGATAAACAATTGCTGAATACTGCGATGTCCTATCTTTACGTTGGACACGACAAAATAAAGTTTTTTGTGGAACACCTCTCCTCAAAATTAGTTTTTTGTCTATAACTTTGTCTGTAATGGCCAAAACAATGTAAAATGTTCTAAGATTTCATTCATTCAACTAAGATTCTCTCAAAACTTTATAAAATTTATTGTTTTGACAATCATAGAAAAAGTTAAAGACAAAAAACTGATTTTGAAGAGGGGTGTTCTACAAAAAACTCTATTTCGTAGTGTCCAACGTACAGATAGGACATCGTAGTATTCAGCAATTGTTTTTCTTTTAAAATTTTCCACAACTTTGCTGAAGGAAGCTATCTGGTATATTGAAAATTAGAAAAAATATTTTTTTTATCTAACTGTTAGGTGGATTGATTGAAAAACTAAAAACACCAAAAGTGAGGCCTTGTTCTATGAAACAATTTTGATGAAGACATTGAGTACATAAAACCAATTTTTCACAGTCAAATCTAGATGATCACGATTTTTCGAGCTTAGACCACTGTGCACTGTGGGATTTTCAAATAAATCTTTTCACCAATTGTTAATGTCTTGAAATATAACCCTTGGAATGTGTAGAAACTATTTTGAAGTTATTTCATAAAATGGTGGGGAAATACGTGCTTTACAATAAGTATTTCGTCGTTTTTTTTATAACTTTTTTGTACTTAACGGCCTTCAAAAGGGCATTACTCAAAAATGTACCGTACGATGATTTTGAAATTTTGACCAGAGCTTCTGGACGTCATAACGAATTGAATGGTGTACTCAGATTCTTTGGTGCATTTGATTTTATAATAACGGTCTGTGAGAGCACCGTGGATAGATCTCACAGAAATTTTCCGAATGCAACGTGCACCCATATCTTCAATGACTTCACGACGGTCTGCGGTACATTATCAAGGCCACCATGGCACAGACGATGTGCGTATTCCAGGGGGTGATGGATGGATTTGCATGATTTTTTTATTCTCGCTTATTTTCCGTCTATTTGCGCCACTGTCGTTGTGCCAATCACCGACGCCCAGGGAGGCGTGATCCCAGAAATTTTTCGCCTCAGAAAATCTCCCGGTGTCGGCTAGAATTGAATCTAGACCAGTTGGGTTGGTTGTGAGTGGATCACACCATCCCACAACCATCGACACCTATGTCGGCGTTGGGATTCAAACCCAAGCGTCAAGCGTGGTTGGCAGAGACATTACCAATCCCGCCTTATATTGCATGATTTTCAGATTGCAAGTTCGGATCAATTTCTGGTTTTCGCAAATGGCTTTGGTATGCTTTGGACTGCAGATAAATGCGTAGAAAACTTAATACATGCGAGCGAGAAGCTTCAAGGATTTTAATAGGTTCTTGTATTTCAGGTCACTGGTGACTCGACAATTCGTTCGAATCGGGTGCAGTGGCTCAGTAATGCTTTACGGCAAAGATTTTCAAATCATGCTTTGAGAAGTGCTTGATGCTCGAGCATTTAAAATGCTCCTCGGCGTTTTTGATATCCAATCCGTTCGTCAACCTTCCGACTGTACTCAGCAGCAATACCGTCCGCTGAAATCCGGTTAATGTTAAGCCATATCCTTCTCGAAGTGTTCGACTTGTTACTTGTTGGTCAGCCGGACGCAAATCGTTCCAGCCACGAGATGGTGACCAGAGTCTAAATTCGGGCCTCGGAAGAACCGCACGTCGATGATATCTGAGCAATGCTGTTCGTCAACCAGATTATGGTCGGACTTAAAGTAGGCTTCGCCATTGGGGTATTGCCATGTATGTTAACGTATATCTCTCCGTGCAAAATATGTGCTACAGATTGCCATAAATTCACCAACCTGAAGCCATTCTCATCGCTGGTAGCATGGAGGCTGTGTCTACTAATTATAGGACAGAAGAATTACACTCTCCATATGATTCAACGCAGAGCTCATAGAACTACTCCTTCGCGTCGTCAGGTTTATCGTTTGATCAGGCTGTAGTTAAGGTATCTGCCATTGATTCTTGACACCCATAAGCGTTCACTGATGGGGCTCCACGCTTGATCGGTTCACTCATTGATTCAAAAATGCAGGTGCTCCGCGATATATTTTGGCTTGAAAAGGGAACGCCCTCGGATTTTTCGAACGGAAGGTGTTGTAGATTCTCTAAGGGGAGTACAGACGGACGATCAAGAGCACGCGCTGCTTGGAGAAAACTCCATAGTACGTCTGGTGAAAATTAACAGATTGTGATAGGTCGGACATGTCGTGAGGATACCGGGCGACAACGACAATCCGGAGAAACCGCTTCTTTCCAGCAATCCTACCTGCACCAAAAATGGAAGAGCGCAGCGTGCACGTTGGTTCGATTAGATCGAACAAGACTTGCAGTTGATCAGACACATGGGAAACTGGCGAAACATAACCGGGAATCGAGTGACATGGCGAAAACGTTTTGCTACAGCACGAGCCACCATGGCTCTCGTCTGATTGGTAAGGTATGTAGACGATGCCCGAACCCGAAATGATGCTCACAAGGCATGAATCGACTCCAAATATTAAGTCTAAATCTGAAATGATGACTTCTGGCTCCTGCAAAACAACTCAAAATGGCTAAATACTATTCATTAAGGATTTTTTTCTATCTAAACGTTTTAATAATATGGATTTTGTATATGAAGTAATTTAAATATAATATTTGATAATGATAAATGTGTTTAAGAGATATGACATTATAGATGAAAATGTTTCGGTTACGGCTTTCTTGAAAAAAAAAAAAGTTATCACTTTAACGTTGAGCTTCGTAGCCGCAAGGCTAGGACAAGCGGGTGGTGATAGGTTCAAATCTTAATAGAACCAAGCCATACGTTGGCAACAGGACTTTTAAGTATGAGTTCACTTACAGGCTCCTTTACACAAAACTTCTCTTCAGACCTAATAACCACTGGTCTAAAGCTTCGATAAGTAGGGTTGGAAGAGACTAAAAAATGAATGAAATTGAGCTGTCATTCATAAACAAACATGCACGATAAAACAGAACTAACGAACATTAAGCTTTATAAATGAAAAAAAAAATTGTCATTTTTTTTATACCTTAAATCTTTAACAAAAAAAAGGAATCGTAGAACTATGAAAGAATGATGCAAGTATCATAAATAATTCTAAGTTGAGCTCTGTGGTACAGGTATGTGTCTTCTTTATTTATTTATTTATTTATTTATTTATTTTTGAGTTGAAATATGATGTCACACTCAAGCTAACCCCCCTCCCCCATATGTCACAAAATGTCACAATAATCGAAACCACCCCCCCCCCCCCCAAAACCATGACATCATATTAATGGATGGTCCCTAAAGTGGTTTAAATATCCACGTGTTAGTTCTCTTTAATATTCAATAAACAGAAAAAATTTGACTGTTTCCGTTCGGCCACGTACTGTTTTCTTCGGTTCCGACATGTTTCAACGAAGTACGAATTGGTTATATTTCGTTAGAGTTCTGACAATACAGGTTAATATCATGCAAATGAAGAAAAATGATTGTTTCGAGAACTTAGCACCTATTTGATAAGCTCCGTAAAATAAAACGAAACTGAACCGATGAAGACGGTGTGTTTCATAACGTGTGAAAAATAATTATACACTGATATAATCTTTTATCCGATTCGGGTGGAATTCAAGTACATTACAACTTTTGCTTTAGAATGTCCGCATGGCTTATTCTTCGAAACATGTTACTGAATGCTTGAAAAATCTAAAATAGCCTCCATCAATATGCAGATCATCGTAAAAAACAGAATAAACAGAACAGCGGTAATTACTTCAATCAGAACAGACCTCAAGCAGCAGCCACAATTCTCGCCGTAATTCGTTTGCCAATTTCCGGACGATGCCGGATTCGCTGTGCACCGGTAATACCTGGAAATGCCGTTCACGATACAAAAGCAACAGTGCAGTGCGGAAAGCCGAACGATGGCAGTCCAGTAATCGGATGATTAACTAGCAATACTTTAGTTAATTAAGAGGTGTTTTGTAGACTGAACGATAAACATATTTTTCCGCCAGCTTCCAGCGACTACCGATCGCTTTTCCGCGGCGGGCAGTCTTCTTTCAACATCGTTCTTAGGAGTGACTTTTGAGCCACCTCTGAAAAGAACATCACCAATAGCCAGCAGAAACGGCCAGCCCCAACGGCCCTGGTCATCGCCCAGCCAAGGCACCGTGAGTCTTAAGTCTTGTTGTAAGCCGATTTCACGATCCCGGCAGAACGAACTGGTCCAGTGGTGCAAAAAAGTCATAAGGTTGTTAACCATTTAAAGCCACTTTCAACTCCACAACCCGTGCAAATGCAGCGGAATGGGCAGCACGACTTCCACTTGCAGTGCAGCTGCACTTTTTATTCGCTTGCTCGCTTTGTTCGGACTTTACTGTTGTGACCGTTGATGACGGCCTTCTATCTTTTCTAGTTTTCCGGTGATTCCCGACACTGATTTATAGGTGTAATCTGCCGTGGCAATAGGGCAGTGTGAATAGAGACGATGGGGTGCTTTCCTTTACTTTTTGTTGTCCTGAAAATTGCGGTAGTTGGTAATTCAAATATTCAAGCCATCAGATAGCAGCGAGAGACAGTAATTGACAAATTGGCGTTGGTTTTTCGAGAACTGAGTGTTCGCTTTTAGTGCTTGAGTGGCCGTTCCCGTTTTTGTCGGTAGGTACAAACTAGAATCATTGAGAAAAAGTTATCCAATAGACCGTAATTGACCAATAAATTTGCGATTTATTTATCTCGAAAAAAAATTATTCTTCTATTGAGTAGATGGGATTCGGTTCCGTACATTCAACCTCCAGCTTAACCAAAGTTGAACGAGTATTCTATACTTTGACGTACCTGCAATTTTCTTAACGAGTTACCTTTCCTCCTACGGGGCAATTAATTGTATCTTAATATGCCAGATATAAACGATGCGCATAAAAAAATCACATTATGCGGAAAAGCCTATTTGGCGCATCTCCTCATCTCGTTGCCCGGGCACTCTTTTTTTTCATTTTCCTTCACAATATAAACTGTCAGAAGTGTGCGTCGTAATGTGCATTTATGATGTACTGCAGCTTGATGCGATGTGAAATTGTATTTTACACTTATTTGTACCGAAAACACGGCGTAATAAATACGACCTCAACCTTTTTTTACGCGAATAAATATTCATTGGCTTCCCCCCACTCGTTGCTCAGCTCCACAGCCGAGCAGACATTGGCGAAACGCTCAGTCAACGGCCGCTTAATGGATGGAAAAAGTTGCAAAGATTCCAAGAACTGCCAGTCAGTCATCGGTCGGTCAGCCGGTTGCAGCAGGGGGATTTCTCCTCACTGCCTCCTTTCCAAACTCACCGTACACTTGCACACTTTTTCTGTCAAAACTATCGCACACAGGCGGAGGTCGGTAGAAATTTGAGAAGAAAATTATTATAATATATGTTTTATGAGATTGTAATCAATGTTTTAAAGAGCGCATAAAGGTGTTTCTGCGGAGTCGAAGCTTGTTTTGCAGTTTGAAAAGTGACCGCCGCCCGTCCCTGCCAACCGGTCGCAGTTGAAAACCGAACCGAAGCAGCAAACAGATAGCCTATCTTGATCTGGGCGCGTGAGTTGACTGCACATACGCAGAAAGACGTGAGAGCGTGCAAAGTTCTGCCACTCTAGAACGAGGCGCAAGGATGCGAGTTTTACGAGTATCGTGCGAGGGTGGAGTAAAGAGAATGGGGAGAGGAAGGGGGAGCAGTGAATTCGAAGATTCCTTGAATCAAGTTTGTTCGGAACGATGACGACCTTACGCAGAATGCAGCAGTTCGGAGTTATGAATAGAGTCTTTGTTGGAGCAGAATTTTTGTTGCAATTTCGGCTTGTATGCAGGGTGAATGACCGAAGCCTCTCAATCATAACTGCAAAATGTATCAGTTGTCAATTGAAGTTGTATTTAAATCTTGAGAAGACATATAACTACTAATAAGTTAATAAATAACACGATTGTTTTTCTCAAACTCCTTGTAAGGATTCCATGAAATCTTTTTTTTTTCAGAGAAAAATTATCTGATACTATTA
This sequence comes from Wyeomyia smithii, assembly GCF_029784165.1. Taxonomy (NCBI): domain Eukaryota; kingdom Metazoa; phylum Arthropoda; class Insecta; order Diptera; family Culicidae; genus Wyeomyia; species Wyeomyia smithii. The sequence goes on from NC_073695.1 coordinate 178,324,075, forward strand.
ATGCAATTCTCTCTAATTACTCGGTAAGATTCAAAACAACAAACATTTTTTTTTAAATAAGCTTAACGATAACAGCAGTTCTCTACCAAAGGTACGAAAATAAAGATACGTTAATAAAAATCAGTAAGACAAAGCAAGTTTTTCTTCATCAAATCTTTATTCAATGTTTAACAAAGTTCAAAATAAAGAATTAAAAAAAATTTTTGTTGTTGTTTTACTGGAAAGTACTACAAGCTTTGATACAGATTACTTTAGCTGTTTTTAAAAATTACTTTTTGCAAAACCATGCGAATCAGCAAAAATAAAGAGGGTTCAATTGACAGAAAAAGGTTAATAACCACGGACCTACGACATAACCCACCATGCAACTTTGGATTATTGGATAAACCACACTTCACGTGAGCGGATCTTTACAGATTTTAGTCCCCGTTCTGCTTCCGCGAACAATCGTCCAGAAATATTCCGAAAATTTTATATGAACCGTAGAATTCTTGTGCAGACGTATTTTTGGTGTTGAAGGTTGACGGTGGTTTTTCCATGTCAGGGGCGGCTTACAACAACGTGTGACTCGGTGTATTCGACTGTGAGGCGGTTTCACGTAGCAACATCTACTCCATCGCAAGATTAAATGTCAGTTGGTGGATTTAAGTTTCCAGTTTGATTAACCCATACAAATAAATCCGAAAAATGTGTTTCTAAGCGATCTTTAGCTGAGCTTATTATACTGCTGTCATACCACACACCCAATTGTTTTAAATGTTGCTAGTCAGGGATCTGCAAGGAGAACTTTCAACTTTCAACCTATTTTTTTTTTAACCAGTCCCCAAATGACTGAGCATATGAAGCTTTATAATTTTAAAAGATAACATTTAAAAACCAAAAAGTCTAATGTTACTTACCTTACCTTACCAGTCAGCTACAGGCCGAAGTGTCCCTTGCTGTTCAAAGAAGTCGTCTCCATTCACCTCGGTCCATGGCTGCAGCTCGCCAGCCATGTCGTCTGCGGAGGCCCCGCAGGTCGTCTTCCACTTGATCGAGCCACCTTGCTCGCTGCGCGCCCCATCGCCTTGTTCCAGTCGGGTTGTTATCAAGAACCATTTTCACCGGGTTGTCATCCGACATCCTAACGACATGCCCAGCCCACCGTAGTCTCCCGATTTTCGCCGTTTCAACGATGAGTGGTTCTCCCAGCAGCTGATGCAACTCGTGGTTCATCCGCCTCCGCACTCCACCACAGATGGTACGCAACACCTTTCGTTCGAAAACCCCAAGGACGCGTTGGTCCTCCACGAGCATAGTCCAGGTTTCGTGGCCGTAGAGGACTACCGGTCTGATCAGTGTTTTGTAGATGGTTTTATTCGAGCGGAGCGTCCTCCGGAGTTCAAAGTAGGCACGATTTCCTGCCATAAGGCGTCGACGAATTTCTCTGCTGGTGTCGTTGTCAGCAGTCACCAGTGATCCCAGGTACACGAACTCGTCTACCATCTCGATTTCATCACCGCTAATATGAATTCGTGGCGGGAGGTTAACACTGTCTTCTCTGGAACCTCTTCCTCTCATGTACTTGGTCTTCGAAGCGTTTATGGCCAGTCCAATTCGTCCGGCTTCAGCCTTTAGTCTGATGTACGTCTCCGTCATCTTTTCAAGGGTTCGTGCTACAATATCAATGTCATCGGCGAAGCCAAATAGCTGAACAGACCTTCTAAAAATCGTGCCACTCGTGTCGATACCAGCCTTACGTATCACACCTTCCAAAGCGATGTTGAATAGCAAGCACGATAATCCATCACCTTGCCGTAACCCTTTTCGAGATTCGAAGGGACTCGAGAGTGTCCCCGAAACTTGAACTACGCACATCACCCGATCCATCGTCGACTTGACCAACCGTGTTTATCCGGAAAGCCGTAATCGTGCATAATCTGCCATAGCTGGTCTCGAACAATTGTGTCGTATGCCGATTTAAAATCGATGAACAAGCGATGTGTGGGCACGTCATACTCACGGCACTTCTGTAGGACCTGCCGTATCGCGAATATTTGGTCCGTGGTGGCGCGGGCACCCATAAATCCCGCTTGGTATTGCCCCACGAATTCCCTTGCAAACGGTGATAGTTGACGGCACAGAATTCGAGAGAGTACCTTGTAGGCGGCGTTCAGCAACGTGATTGTAAGGTAGTTGCAGCAATCCAATTTGTCACCTTTTTTGTAGATGGGGCACACTGTACCCTCCATCTACTCCTCCGGTACTACCTCCTCCTCCCAAATCTTGGCAATAACCCGGTGTAGTGCCTTAGCCGGTGATTCTCTACCGTGTTTTAACAGCTCGCTGTGGAGTTGGTCAGCTCCAGCGGCTTTATTGTTTTTCAGCCGGCCGATCTCCTCTTTAACCTCCTGGAGGTCAGGAGCTGGGATTCTGTCGTCATCTGCACGTACACCGAGATCTCCGTTGTCGTCCTCTGCTACATCGCCATTAAGGTGTTCATCGTAGTACTGCTTCCACCTGTCAATCACCTCACACTTGTTCGTGAGGAGGTTGCCGCCCAGGTCCCTTCACATGTCGGCTTGTGGCACATAGCCTTTGCGGGAACAGTTCAGCTTCTCGTAGAACTTTCGTGTGTCATTCGCACGGTACAGTTCCTCCATCCTCCGCGATCTCGATCTTCCTCCTGGTGCTTCTTCTTCCGTAAGACCGAGTTTTGCCTGTTCCGTGCGCATCGGAAGCGCTGCACGTTCGCCCTCGTTTGGTGTTGCAGCATTCTCGTTCGTGCTGCATTCTTCTCTTCCACCAACTGTTTGCACTCGTCATCAAACCAGTCGTCTCCTGTTCGGAGCCATAGTACCAAGCGCCGCTGCAGCAGTACTACCTATGGCTGATCGAATATCCCTCCAGCCATCTTCAAGAGTAGCTGCGCCAAGCTGCTCTTCCGTTGGTAATGCTGCTTCCAGCTGCTGCGCGTACTCCCGTGCAACCTCGGCGTCCCGTAGTTGCCCGATGTTTGGTCGAGGTGGGCGACTTTGACGCGTGTTTCGCACCGTCGAAAGTTTTGAGCGCATGCATACTGCAACAAGGTAATGGTCCGAATCAATATTTGCACTGCGGTAGGTGCGAACGTTGATGACGTCTGAGAAAAATTTATCATCGATTAGAACGTGGTCGATTTGGTTCTCCACTTGTAAGTCAGGTGATCTCCAGGTGGCTTTGTGGATGTCTTTGCGAGGGTAGAAGGTACTTCTGACTACCATACCGCGGGAGGCTGCAAAGTTCACACATCGTTGGCCGTTATCATTTGATGCGGCGTGCAGGCTATTCGGCTCTATCACCGGTCTGTACATTGCCTCCCGTCCTATCTGAGCGTTCATATCACCGATGACGATCTTAAGGTCCCGTTGCGAACAGCTATCATACACCTGCTCCAGCTGCGCATAAAACGCTTCTTTCTCATCGTCGGCTCTTTCTTCGTGTGGGCAGTGCACGTTGATGATGCTGTAGTTGAAGAACCGGCCCTTAATTCTCAACTTACACATCCTCGCACTGATCGGCTGCCACCCGATCACGCGTTGGCGCATCCTACCCAGCACTATAAAGCCCGTCCCAAGCTCGTTGGTAGTGCCACAGCTCTGATAAAAGGTAGCCTCTCGATGTCCGCTTTTCCATACCTTCTGTCCCGACCAGCAAAGTTCCAGCAGTGCTACGATTTCGAAGTTGCGTGGATTTAGTTCATCATATATGATCCTGGTGGCCTAACAAGCCAGTTGTCGTAGGTTCGAATCTCGGCTCGGGAGAGACTGTTAGTGTCAGTAGGATCGTAGCGCTAGCCCCGCAGTTGTCCTGTACACTCAACAGTTGGCTGCGAAGTCTGTGTATAGTAAACAGAAGGTCAAGTTCCGAATCGGAATGTAGCACCAAGGAAAAAAAAATATGATCCTGTCGCAGCCGTGAAAGCCTAACGATCTGCAGTTACATGTACCGAGTCTCCAATCGTAGTCCTTATTTCGTCGCCTAGGTCTGTGCCGATTGTTCCGATCTGTATTAACCTTTTCGATATTTGCAACGTTTGGTGTATTTCGGGGCGGCTTGTTGGGCCTTCCTGTTAATAAATGTAAATAAAAACAGCCAGACCTTTTGTTTGATGCCAAAATCGTTGCAATCGATTCAAACATTTTTAAGACGGGTTTTAAAGACTACTGCACGTAACCTATACATAATATATAATATTACATTACATATAACATATTCATACTCGTACACAAAAAAAAAGATTTGACGGTCTTCGTAAAAAATTTTATCTTCATTTGATTCACAAGGGACAAAGTTGGCGACTGGCTTGTTAGGCCAGCATCGTACCTCGACAACAGCTGGGTGGGTTGCTCACTTATAAATTCTAATTTTGTTTCTTGTCCTGTGGCTTTTAAAGCATATAACTGTGTGTTCGGTGTTGTTTGATAGTGTTAACTCTGATGAAGTTTAGTATGTTATTTGTGGTTATAGTTTAATATCTCTTACTATTTTTCTGCTTTGTTATTTAAAAACCCGTTGCGTTTACGTTCACTTTGGTTGCTTTTGGCGTTGAGGATTTCTATCTTTACCAGGGCTTAACATTTTCAAAACAAAACAATGAATCTGATTATTCCGCGCTGTCATTTCGATTCGAACAGTTTCATTGCTGTCATCGAATCACTTCTTTCTCTCTTTCCCGTCTGTTGCTCATCGGATCGTTTGAAATGAAACATATGGCTATTTCAATTGACCGAGAGAGTGACGGAGAGAGAGAGACTCTTCCATTTCCTCCAGCGTCTCAATTAAAACTAGTACCGCATTGCGTCGATTGATGCAAATTCCGCAAAAAATTGTTATTTCACTAGTGTGCAAATTGCAAATCATTGAAAAAACGTCAAAGAATGTTGCCGATCTTGTTGAAACAAAAAACCTTTGCATTTGCATACACTAGTGACATAACAATTTTTTCGGAAATTTTTTTTTTCTATTTTTATGTTTCAAATAATGCACGGTGCCCTAAACATAAATGCTTTTCGTACTTTTCAATAAAAAAATCCAAAATCGTTTCGAGTCTGTACATCTTTGAAGAAAAAACCTGAAAAAACGCCGAAAAACAAAAAAAAATAATATTTTTCACCCACGCCCAAGTCTATAAGAGACTGCAAGAAACTAATGAAACCACCTGGAGAAGCTAGTACTAATCTCCATCTTTCGAGTGAAGACTGTTGTTTTTGCAAATTTTTGCAGTTTTTAGAGAAATTCAATTTTGAAAAAGTGCATTTTTTTATCTAAAATGTCCTAAACCCTATGAAAAAGTCGAAAATTTTCCCAAGGTATGTTCGGCCGAATAATGTATTTTGTAAATAAAAAAAAATGTCTAGAACATAGTAGGCCTCTAAAATCACTTCGGAAAAAGTTATTTGGTATTTTTCGATTTTTAGAAACTTTTACGAAGTCTGTGTATAAAACCACCTGTATGTGGTCGATTTTCAAGAGATAGAACCAAAGAGTCTTCAGCAAAGTTTTTCTACATAAAAATGTCTACAACTTTTTTGAAGACTTCGATTTGATTTGATAAGTAAATAAAAAAATAAATTTTTTACCTCACTTTCAGGTGAAATAATCAAAAATTTATTTGCATCAGAAGATGCCTATTAAGACCTACAAAAACTTTGTCGAATACACTTTAGCGTTTAAATAACATTTTAATTTCACGTTTTTCGCATTTTAAACCACTCTGGATCGGTTCAATTTTGACCAAAATGCTCTTTAAATGTTGTACGTGAGTTGCAAGTACATTAAGAACAATAATAAAATGAGCAGCATTCCCACTAAGTACACGATTGCTCCACCAGAAAAAAGCACAAAGTCCAAAATGTAAACAAAGTTACCACTAGCTGTCAGAAAAATGAGATTAAAAAGATTCGGTGAGATGGATAATTGTTTTTTTTCCTGTATGGGCTTCCTCACTGCGACCAGAATCGTAGATCTATTTTGAGATATGCCCGGGTGTCTGCTGTATCCCGCACTTCTGTTAATAGCAATACCTCTATTAAGAAGTGGCATGCTTATTATTATTGTTCATCAGTGCTTGTGTGTAATGTGCTACTCTTCCTTACCCGCTTACTGTTCTACTATACCGATACTCGTTCCTCTTGCCAAATATCACCAATTATAATTCCCTGGAGAAGTTTCGTCGTGCGTCCTTCTGGCCAGTTTTATTGATAAGAGGGACTTATTCTTTGTTAAGAGGAAGTCACGCAAAGGTATTTGTAGATTTCAGCGTAAAGGAAGGGTAACTGGTGGGGAGCCTGAGAATAAACCCATGCTTAAGTCCTTTTGACATCGAATGGCCTGATTCTACTAAGATTCGAACCCATGACCATCCGCTTGACAAAGCGGAGTCTGTAACCTTGCGGCTACGCAGCTCCCTATTGTCATTTTCGATTGAGAATCTCATGTGAAAGTGACGGTGATATTTTTCTCTTTCAATTGAAACGTATTTGTATCAGTTTCTAGCCCTTTAGTTGTCAAAATCAAAGCAAGAGCTTTCGAGTAGTTTTCATGTGACTCACGAAAAGCTTGAGAATGATACGAAAGGTTTTCATTTGATAGCGACGGGTCAAAGCGTCACTATCTATCTAAACATATAAAAATGCAGCTCTGTCTGTCAGTCTGTCTGTCTGTCTGATCCATATAGGCTTGGAAACTACTGAACCGATCGGCGTGAAATTTTGTATGTAGGAATTTTAGGGGCCGAGAAAGGTGACTAAGATAGTTCGAGACCCCTCCCTCTTCTGTAAGAGAGGGCTCCCATACAAATGAAACACAAATTCATGCACATCTCGAAAACTAACCAAGTAAATTGAACCAAATTTGGCAGGTGGATGTTTTTAGAGGTAACAAATATATCCATTATGGTGACACCCCTCCCTCCACTAAAAGGGAGGGGTTCCATACAAATGAAACACGAATTTCTGCACATCTCAAGAACTAACCAAGTAAATGGAACCAAATTTGGCAGGTGGATGGTTTTAGGGGTAACAGTTTGACACCCCCCCCCTTCTTTTAAAAAGGAGGGGTCCCATACAAAAGAAACACAAATTTCGCACAGCTCGAGAACCAATCCACCAAATAGAACTAAATTCGGCATGTGAATATTTTTATTTTATGGGTAACAAAGATGTCTATAAAGGAGGGGCTCCACACAAATTTCTGCACATCTCGAGAAATAATCAAGAAAATGGAACCAAATTTGATATGTTGACGTTTTTGAGAGCAAGAAAAATTTTCGACTCCAAACGCCATTGTTAAATTTAAGATGGAAACTTCCGGTTTCTATTCGGAAAATGTCTCCGAATATCTTTTCAAAATCCAAGATGGCGACTTCCGGTTTCTGAAAAACAGCGTGATATGACCACATACTACCCAATATGGGTATTTTCGAAATCGTGATGATGCACTGAAACCACAAATCGACCTCCGACAATATTTGAGTTGTAAAATGGCGCCTTCCGGTGACTGGAAAACTGCCGAAAATGACCCAAAAACAACCAAATATAGGTGTTTCTTTAACCAGAATGATGCTCAGATGCCAGAAATTTTGATATGAGTGTTTCTTCAACCAGAATGACGCTCATAGACCGGAAATTGTCTCCAAACACCATTTTGAAATCAAAGATGGCGACTTCCGCTTTCTGAAAAACAGCCAAAAATGGCCGATTTCCATCCAATATGAGATATTTCGATACCAGAATGATACACAGGAGCTAGAATCGACCACAGACACCATTTTGGATTCTAAGATGGTGACTTCCGGTTTCTGGCTTCCTTCGTGTGGAGGCTACCCTTTTTCAGTAGAGAAAGGTATCCAAAAATAGTCGGATGCCAAATTTTGTTGTATTTGCTTGATTAGTTATCGAGTAATGTAGAAATTTGTGTGTTATCTGTATAGCAGTCCTCCATTCCGGAAGGGAGAGGGATTTCGTAACATCATTTAAACCTTTCCCGCCCCCAAAACATAGAATCAGATAACACTGGACGACAAAATGAAAAAAGTGCACTCCAAAAGCTCAAACCGGAAAAATGAAATATTATAGCTATTCAACCATTTCTATGAATTTTGGTGCCCCTAGCCATTACCAAAACGCGTCAACTACAATTTTCTATTTGCTCAAGAATTTACAAATAACAAGTTTGCCTTCCCTCACGTTGCCACCCATATTAAATAGAATAAAATTAAAAGTTGTTAAAAAACACCAGCTACTATATCTTCTACTTACCGAATTTAATGATATTCGGTTGCTGGTTTGAAAATAACTAGAGGTTGACATCATTCACTTCGCTTTCTACCCTCAATAATCCAATAATATACAACGAAGTCTCAAATGACACAGTAACGTCGGAAAACCCCCACATTTCAAGTTTGATTCCATGTGTTCTTTATTTTAGTGAGCTATGCAGAATTTTGTGTTTTGTTTGTATGGATTCCCCCTCCTTCGTTTGAAAGCAGTGAGGTAAATTAAATTACCTGAAACCATTTTTTTGTACCTAGAAACCAAGTTTTGCTCCATTTACTTGAGTAGTTCTTAAGTTATGCACAAATTTGTGTTTTATATGTATGGGTACACTCTCTTCCAAAGGACCATTATAAAAATCTTTCCCGGCCCCAAAAAACCTCTACATACAAATTTTCACGCCGGTCGGCTTTTTATGTCTATAAGGTAATTTTTAAGTCTATAAGGAACAGGCAAGCAGAAATACATTTTTGCATGTTTAGATGAACAATTAATAATACAGTACCCTTACTAACACGCAGAGAATCCTGAGTAAGAATCCCCAGGATACCTATAACCCGATGACGGAATCGTGAAAAGAATCGCAAACACGATCCTGAGGATTCCCACTCACGATTCTTATTCAAGAATCCTAGAGCCATATACATGGCATTCCTGAGGATTCTTTTTTTAGGAATCCTTTTCAAGGACGCTCACGAGTCCAATGTGAGGAATCCTAGAGAGTCTATGCGAATTGTACGTGTTCGCCCGGGTAGTTTGACTATTCAAAATAAATAGGAAAGAGTAAAAAAAATGTAAATTTTACATGAATTGTTGAAAGTTGTTCAGGGTGAATTGTTTCAAGTGTTCAATTTTGATTGAGAGTGTTTTTTACGTTATTGAAAAAATCTTTCGGAGAGTAATTTTTGGACCATATGGTGAATGGGTACCAAAATGCAATTGCAACTGCATTGCACACACGATTCTGCCTTCGAATGATGATGCAATCTGTCGATAACAAGCCAATATCTCATAATCTTAATAGCACACTTCAAACACGTATATATGCTATCATTTCAAATTATCCAATTTTCATCGATCGCCTCCATCACAAATGAGCTTCGTTTGGTCTCATCTTGTAGCCGCGCCTCATACTTCCTATTATCAGCCCCATCCAAGTGTTAGTGGATAAAGTGTGAATGCGCAGCAAACGTTACGCAATGATTGTTCACCTTAACTCCCACCGACAAACAAAAGCTCAACCACCTTTGAAGTGGAATCGTATCATTATCAAAAAACCGAATCAGACTAATTATGAGTACATACACACACATACGCACACCCTCATACACGTTTCATCAATTTGGCAGCTCACACCACACCAGGCGGAAACACAAAGTTTACCCAACCGGCAGAAGCGTACGTTCCTCTAATTGGGTTCAGTCATTAAAATATGTTGCTCCTTTGCAAAATGTTCAACCAAACTCTTTGCAGTTGGATTGTGCAAATGAAGCATTCGGTAGATGCTATATCTAGAGTAGAGACATCATGCAATTGGTTTGGAAGAACTTTGTTTAAATTGAGCTAAAAGCGTTTCAGTGGAAGGCAGTAGGCGTGCTTTAAGTGGATATTTGATGCTCGTGAAACCAAAGGAAGCTACTGTTTGGTAACAGATTGTCGTACAGAATTGCCATTCTTTGGTTTACGGCACATAAAATATTTTCTGGACCGTCCAACCCACCAATCGAAGGAAGATGTTGCCCTTTCAGCCGCTTACACTTACGTTTAATATGTTTATTACATAAATAATTATACGTTCATTACATAAATTGCGCATCGTTCTGATTTGTCCGCTATGTTCGCCATTCGCCTGCTTGTGAGTCGGTGTTGCCTTATTTTAAATAAAAAATAAAATCGCAAGCCAGCCGTTCAGCGAAAGGCGCCCCACTTCCTTATGATGCCGATGCCAGCAATGAGTTTTTTCTCATTACTCATTTGTTCGTTTCTCGATGTTTACGAGGCAAAATTTATTATTAAAGCTTACCCTACTGAACGTTCGCCTCGATGCCCTGTAAAATGACAGTCTTCGCGGCCGTCCTTCTGCCTCTTCTAATGAAGCCCCTCCAAAAAAATAAAATCTTGAGTAAAATGCAGTTTGCTCTTCGTAGCAGACTGTGGGAATATTTAGGTGATAATACTTGAATAATTATTGAACCCAAGCTACTTGATATGCACTACTTGTTCAATGATATGTCGCTGTTTTTACTTTGTCTAATTTGAATAATCAACATCAATTTTCCGTTTCGACGAACGTCGAGCGTAACCATATCCTTTCCCGCAAAATTACGAAACACTTTACCCGGGAACCGCTCAAAGCGAGTTCCGCCATGATTAAAACCAGGTTGGGGAAGAATAACGAAGGATGACAGCACTAAGTTGTTTAGAATGCTTCATGAATCCCACTGCATCCACCAGGTACGACCCATTGTTGATAGCATTCTTGCGACTCGGTTCCCATCCCTATTTTCACCCGGGAATCACCGGATGCCGTGTTTAGAGAGCGAAAAACCGCCAGCTCTTCCTGGATACCTGGGTCGGTATGAAATACCGCTGCTGCGACCGATAAAACACCGCCGGTGAGCGCCGTGACCCGATCAATTCCATTCGATGGGGGCTGCTATTTTATGTGTTTTCGTGAATTTTATATGTGAAATAAATATTATATTATTTCCCATAAATTATTACCTGCTCTGAGCCATTTCTCTCGCCATCATTTGCGAGACCGCAAATGCGAATGCGGAAAAAAAACCGCGTGGTGAAGATAATGGTTGGCATTTTCTGTTGTGCTCTACTCGGACCGTGGTTCGCATTCGAATCTAACTAAGGGAGGACGCGTTTGCCGCTCGACGGCGGTCCGTTTTTCAATCGTCGGTCTTTGAACGGTTTATCGCAATAAATATTTTGCAAACAGTTATATTTAAGCCGGTGCCACAAAATCCGGGATGCCAGCAGTTGGCAGTTAGTGTTTCGAGCTGCTAGGGTTATGCCTTGCTAGACGGCTTGCTCTAGAATCCCGTATGGATAGACCCAGTTGGCCAGCTAATCAAGTGTCCATATAACGTGACACAAGTGTCTATAAAAAGGGAAGAACATACGCATAAGATGTGGTGAAGAGGTACCAAGCGCACGACGACGGTGGGAAATATAAATGGTTTATCATTATTGTACACTAAGGTCGCTTTTTACGCGTTTTTTTACGCGGCTTTTTTACGCGGATTCCGGAATTTACGCGTTTTTTTACGCGGATTCCGGAATTTACGCGTTTATTTTTACGCGACACGTATCCCCCGCGTAAAAAGCGACTTTAGTGTATATCAAAACGATTTTGATAATTTTAGGGTAGAAAAAACTTAATTTGACAAAACGGAAAGTGAGAGTGATAACCGAGGCGTTCTATATCCCTCCCTGGATTCAGTGTTCAAAAGTGTTTATGAAATACTACCCAAATAATACACAATACCTAAATGTTCCAAAACAATGCTTTTTCTTCTGTTTTTATTAATTTTTGTTATTTATTTACTACTACATGGCCCTTCATGTCTTTGGCCTAACAAAGACATGGTGTGCAAATAACAAATATTTGGAGCTCCCCGATTGTATCGACCTTAAACCCTGAAATGCTGTCATAATTTCATGACTCGTTGTCATTAGAAGAAGTGATTACTCTCGAAGTGACGCTGTTTCTGTTTATTTTTATTTAATTAGGCACCTTTTAACCACTCGGTCATTCAGGTACTTGATATTTCTATTGTTTTGGTTAGCATGGAAAAGATGAATTTCATGTTATGATCAGCCTTGGTGCTACAAGAATTTTCATTCAAAAATAGTATATCTCCTACATAAAAAAGGCCCCAACTTGTATTTGGGGAATTGCTCCATTATTCATCTCATTAAGCCGATATTCACGAAGAATGCATGGATTAAACATCAAATTTTCACGAAATCATTGAACAAATAAACTAAATATACTTACGTGCTCTTATGGAATCGTTTAGCATTGTATATTTAGTAAAATTAGCTAGATTTATCCTGAATTTTGTAAAACAAACCATTTTTCACAACGCTTCCATATCCATCTCAAAACTTGAATCACTGTTTTATTATTCATCTCACGACGCCCCCATAATCATCACACTGTTAATCATGAATGAATCACATTATCATGAATGAACGTATTCGCAGCCCGTCGTAGTAGGTTACCTAGATATCCGCTGCAGTCGTTTACGTGCAAAATTGGTAACCTATGTAACCACTACAGTGCTGTCCATTTATGTCAATTATTTCGGAATTATTCAACATTTTCAGTATGATTTGTTCGTATTAACAGAAACCGATTTGGCAATTTTTGATTTTCTTCAACGCCGTGAAAACAGATGAAAATACATACAGTTGAAATTTAAGAATTGTAGAAATTCATCTCATATATTTCTGCTAATTCAAGCTTGTTTTAGGAAATTTGAGGTGATTATTTCAAAGATTTAAGTATTATTAGTGTAGTGAGTGATTTTGTTTAGTGATTAAAATAAAAAGTGGTCCACTAGTGATGAAAAAAACTTTGGTTTGTTGCTGAACGAGTCCCGTTGTAACCGTATAGCACAATGTACGGATTTGTTTTCTGAGGTAGGTGAATGAATTTTATGACTATAATACAAATTTAGTGCTTTTAAGTGAGTTTTTGAAGATTATACCTTATGAGGAATCTAAGGTGAACTAAGAAGAATCCATTCCATGGATTAGCAGATTGGTTCATGAAGAAAATATGCGTTTTTTCCTGTTTTCAATTGTGTTTTCATGAGATGAAGTTCCCCTATAATTTTAATTTTCTAGATTGTTCTGATTTGTGTGACAAACTTAGCATTAGTTACCACTTATAACTGATTTCAATTCCAAGCTCTGTTCCGATATTTTTTTTTGGTTTAAAATAAAAAGATGACAAAATAAAATAAAGTAAAAAAGCACTAAAAATCGAGTTTTCGAAACTTATTGTTGATGAGACCCGCCTAAATCTAAATTAATTGGAAATGAGAATGTGTCATTTTTTGGACATGATTTTTCTTTATGCTGTTTTACATATTTACAAATATTTCAGCAAAAGCAGAAATGTCACTTGTCATGAATCTGTCAGAATGCCGCTAGTCTGAGTTTAATCTTTCAGTCTTCCAAAAAACTACTGCTACTACTAGATTTTGATTGTTTTTTCTGGATTCAAGGATTATTTTCAACGTCCTGGAAGAGAGACTGGCACCACTGTCTAGTATTACTGGATACCTTTTTTGTCGTGCGTGATTTTCGCTCAATTTTGTAGTGTTGTACTGCCCCTAAAATATCGGAATGTGGTAGGTCTGTCTCTGGTGAACGTGATTTTGGTGGCTCTGAGCTTCGGGTGCCCAAGGTGCTCCAATTTGTGATTTTCGAAGTGTCATCCTCATTTCCAGTGGAATCCATTTTGTATACGGATGGTCGTGTGAGCGTGAGGCGAAATTTGGTTTACTGCTGCTGTAGTGTCGGTGCTTTGATGTATCCAGATACATCTTGTGTTAGTGAGTGCAAAATTATGGGCCCTGCTAAGCGGCATTTGTGTGTTGGTGCTGCGGGGCATGATTGCAAACTAGTAGGGTATGTACTACTGCTGCATGCAACGAGCATAGCTCCAGTACATTACCGGTATACATTGGAGGTACTGCTGCTGTCTGAGAGATAAATCTGACTGTGTCAAGTACAAGGTAATGAATATTTGAGATCGTAAGTAATAAATAACCACATAGAATCCAGGTGAGTACAGTGGAACATTGTCATAACTTACAAACAAAAAGGAGCTTTTTGCTAATTCTCTAAATACCTATCTTCAATCGTTCCGTTTAACTTTCTGGCAACATTTGATTTAGACCAAACCTTTAGTACATTGGTTTATTCTATATACTATCGAAGAACTCACACATACATTACCGACCCTGGTTTTACTTATAGTCACTGTATGTTTTATTAGCCTGGCGGAGTGGATTCGGAACCAATTTTAACCGTTATAACGGGAACCAGTCATATTGAATTTCCATTGATTGGTTCCCGTTATAACAGTTTAAATTGGTTCCCGAATACACTTCGCCAGACTGTAAAAATAGGGACTGTAGTTTTACTTTGTTTTTGTAGCATATGTGGTTCACAGGGATGTCACATTTTAATATGTATTTCATACTTTAAAAATGTTTTATTTATTTATTTATTAATTTATTTTCTATAATTTATCTGACCCGAGTTTTAATAAATATAACAATGTTTGAGTGTCAAGTTGATAAAATGTTCGTTCTTTTGACTTTACGTGTTTGGACATAGAAGTTTGTATAAGATCTGCAGGTTTTGTGAAAAATTTACAGCAATCAATATATTCTTGCGAAAATCTTTAATCTGTATGTGAAATGTTGTCCAAAAATCTATATTTTAAGGATAAATATGTGTATGTGGCATCCCTGGTTGTTTGCTGCTCTGTGTGTTTTCGCTTCGTCTCGTTACCAAAAGGAGTACACAAAGTACAGCACTACCCGGACGAACACATTAGATTCGCATGGATTCCCTAGGATTCCTCACATTGGAATCGTGAATCGTCCTTGATAAGGAATCCTGAAAAGGAATCCTCAAGACTGCCCTGTCTATAGGGTTGGAATTCTTGAATGAGAATCGTGTAATGAGAATCCGCCGGATTCCCTAGGATTCCTCACATAGAAATCGTGAAGCATTTTTGAGGAGGGATTCTGAAAAAGGAAACCTGAGGAATGCCCTGTCTTGTGGGGCTAGGATTCTTGAAGGAGAATCGTGTTTGGAGAATTCTTAGGATACGAAAGGCCTAAAATGGCCGAATATAACTCGATATGGGTATTTCCGGAATCGGGATGATACCAAGAGACCGGAAAACGACTCAGACGCCATTTTGAATTTATTTACGGTCTCTGGGCATTATTCCGATTCCGGGAATACTCATAATGGAAGGTATTCGGCCAGATATTTATATTTCCCACAGTCTGGAAGTTACCTTTTCAGAATTTAAAATGGCGTCTGAGGTCGTTTTCCGGTCTAGGGTCATCATCCCGGTTCCGAATATACCAATATTGGATGGTATTTAACCTTGTTTTATTCAATTGTTTCTATGGCCACCAGGAGCCACTGTAGAATTTACTCCGGAAGGACCATTTCTAGGGCATATCACCAAAATACCCAAAACCATACAAATGACTTGTGGCAGTAATTTTACAAACATTGAACAAATAATTGTGAGATTCTGTTTGAATGTTCATAAAATTCCTCAGTTTCGAAACATATCCCTGAAAACCGGATTTACGGAACAAAGAAAACTCTTTCGGGGCACCGCTAACGCTAATTTGAAAGTACATAACTTACTGAGTCTTTTGATTCTAAGACTGTCGAAACCGGATGGAAATTGCAAAAGTTACAAGAATTTTGAATCGTGGGTAACCTTGTATCACGTCGGTCACGCAAGAGATAAAAAAAATCAAGTCCTCTTTATTCACACCCCATTATTATTATATGAAAACTAATGTTATCAGAAGTTACCTTTTATTGAGTTCTGATATGGCACTGATATTTATCACTATTGATTAAGGTGAACTATAAAATTTCGTCTTACGAAACCTAAAGAGCTACCTGGGTATCCCATCTAGCACTCAACTAATAAAGTGAAAGGTTTTTTATCCGAAAAATTCTCATAACACGCCCGGATGAACGTGCGTTTCCAATTCCGAGAATCCTTTGAAGCGAAAGCTTTCGAATCCGATGGATTCTCTTTTTACGATTCTCATTCAAGAATCCTAGTCCCATATACAGGGCATTTCTGAGGATTCTTTTTCAAGGATTTCAATGTGAGGAATCCTAGGGAATCCTGAGGATTCTTTCATCAGGATTCCTTTTTGACGCTATGCGAATCTTGTATGTTCGTCCGGATATGTGTATGAATTTGTTCTATCCAGGACGTAACCTGGACGAACACACAGGTATCGCATAGAGTCCGCGATAAAGAATCCTGCGAAAGAATCCTCAGGATTCCCTAGGATTCCTCACATTGAAATCCTTGAAAAAGAAATGAAGGAAATGCCTTGTATATGGGACTAGGATTCTTGAATGAGAATCGTAAAAAGAGAATCCATCGGATTCGAAAGCTTTCACTTCAGAGGATTCTCGGAATTGGAATCGCCCGGACGAACACGAGAACGTGTTATGAGAATTTTTCGGATATGAAACCTTTCACTTTAGCTGTTTTGTGCTCAACGGGGTTCCCGGGTAACGACAAATTAAAATTCTTGTATCTTTTGCAATTTTCATCCGATTTCGATGGTTTTAACACCAAAAGATTCAGTAACTTTTCTACTTTCAATTAGCATCAGCGGTATCCCGAAAGAGTTCTCTCTTTTTTGAAAGTCCGGTTCTCCGAAAACTGAGGAACTTTATGTATATTTAAACAAAATCTAAAAATTGTGCAATTCCACGAAAAAACGGCCGACAATTCTATCGACTATTTTCGACTCGGCTGAAACTTTGCATAGACGTTTACATGGAAAAAAGATGCCATTTTGCGCTATTATTTTTGAGAAGCTTTTTAAAAATGCTTTGTAATGAAGGTTACAAATTATTATTTGTAATATTACAAATATTTAAGGCCCATAACAATTTGTGACTTGCAGCTGTACATAACAATTTTGCCTTTCCGAAAAAGTATACACTCTATTGTTCTATTTAATTGTTTTTATGGTCACTAGAAGTGCTAGTGGAATCTATTCCGGAAAGACCAAAATACCCAAAACCATACAAATGGCCTGTTGAAGTAATTTTATGTATCTTGAACCAATAAGTGTTAGATTTTGTTCAAATATTCATGAAATTCCTCAGTTCTCGGAATAACGGATTCCCGGGAATGAGAGAATTCTCGAGCTCCGCTGAGGTTATTTAGATATGTTACCGGATCATTTGGTGCCATCGAAATCAAATGAAAATCACAACAGATATAAGAATTTCGAGCACAAAACGGTTACAGTCAAAGGTTTCGTATCCGGAGAATTCTCATAACACAATTTTCACTCAAGAATCCCAGTCCCATATACAAGTCATTCTTGAGAATTCTTTCGTCAGGATTCCTTATTACGGACGTTTTACGATTCCAATGTGAGGAATCCTAAGGAATCTATGCGAAACCTATGGGTGCGACTAACGTATATATGAGTTTATTCTAACCGGGACGTCAGTTCTGTCGAATAGCCTGTCCTCGTTAGAGTCAGTTAAATTTGTAATTCTGTTCGCATATTCAAAGAATTTTGTTCGCATTCTTATAGGTTGAAACAATTATGGCTTGATGCTAGAAGGATGCAAAGTCCATGTACAGTCGCAGTGTTCAGTTTACTTTGGTGTTACCTATATATATTTGATTCCTGGTCTTTCTGAATCATTTGAGGTTCAGATCAGAGGAAGCGGAATCTAGTTTGGCTGAAATATAATAAATTTTACATTGAGCGTCTTAGTAGAATAAAATTATATATTGAGAATATGCAATGTTTCCATTTAATTCTACTAGTACTACAAAAAATCGAACACCGCTAAAATCATCCGCAGATACATATTTCGGTTATTGATTATAACCATCATCAGTGCCTATGTGGACTGCTGAAAAAGAATCTTTTTAAGAGCGAAATTTTCATTCGTTAACCATCAGTTACACGATTGTTTGGTCAATATCAATTCCACACATAGATTTTGTATACTTCTAAAGTAGAATTACCAAGTTACAGGATTAAATTAGGAAGTAGAACACTTTGAAAAAGAAATAACTAACTTTCTCAGAAACGCAATTTGATTCAAAACGGGAGCAAGTTTACCGTCTCTCGTGATGAGTATAATATTCTCAATGATGTTGGTTAAATTCTTCAATTTCATCTGGAAAAAAGATAGACACATTACGACACGTTTTTCTCAGTCTTATGCTATACACTCAGTTTTTACGCTGGGAATACGTACCTCGTAAAAAACCACGTCAAATTCGCGGAAATCAAATCTGCGTCGAAAATCCGCGGTAATCCGAAATCCCGCGTAAGAAACATGGTTGATTCGAAAATGCGCCTAAAAAAAGCGTTCATTCAAAATACCGCGTACAAAAAATATCCTCCTAAAAAACCGCGTAAAAATATTCTGTCCGGCTCGCAGATACCTCTCACGATTCTGTCGCCGAGTCGCCGAGATTCTTAAATTTGGATTTTTGAGGTTTTCCATAAGCGATCCGAACAGATTCTGTCCGTATCGCAGAAACGATTCCTCTCACGATTCGTTTGGATTTTTGAGGATTCTTGAAAAGGTTTCCCGTATGCGATTCAAACAGATTCTGTACGTATCGCAGAAACGATTCCTCTCACGATTCCGTCACCGAGCTATAGGAATCCTGGGAATTCTTACTCAGGATTCTTAGCGTGTTAGTTAGGGTAATGTCAAAGCAGACTACGGATTGCAAAGCCTATTTGAAGATTTCTCACACGAAGCAAATTAGAACGTACCTATTCATGTAACCACCGAATCGCTCGCTCGAGATGCTGAGCAGAGCGGACGCACAAGATTGTATTTATTAGCTGATTACGAAACGATCTTGCCTTTCTTTCCTTTCTTATCGTTGTGTTTTTATGGCTAGATATTTTGGACATAATTCAATCTGCCGAATAAGCTTACCAGATACGACTAGCTTTCGGATTGGAACAGGGGACCTTATTTCGAACTAACAGAGTGCTTTGTCGTAACTGAGTGCGTGATGTGTAGACCGTTGCTATTGAGGGATTTTTGAAACAAGTTCAACATAAACATAAGTTTGGTGCTATAGTCTTCTCTTATTTGGAAAGCCCTTCAACCGAATTTTATTCAATTCATCTCTCATAACGCACAAGGATATTTGGCCAGTCGTAACAGTCAAATCTCATTGGAGAAAGTTTCTGAAAAGGAAAAGTAAAAGCTTGGCTTATTTATCTTTAAAAAGTTTAAGTTAATATTAATATCGTAAATAGTATACAGCTTTTTCAAAAAAAAATCTTTGTTTGATGCTAACTCTTTCCATTGATCGTAGGATAGGTCTCCATATCGTTCAATAGTCTGATGGATGCTATCCCACCAAGTAAAACTTGGCCTACATGGTCGTAGGCGACTAGCATGTAACCGAGCTGCACAACGAAGTGGATGAGATCGATGCCGCCTATATACTTGTCCCCACCAGCGCATCTGATAAACGCGAATTTTTTTCTTTATGCGTCGTTTATTAAGCAAGTGATTTGTTGATGTTACACGTATGGTAGTTCCATCTGTGTTTCGACATAAAGCGGCCATATTCTGCACCACCTGCCTCTCATAGCCACGAAGGGACTTCCTGCTGTATTTGGTCAAATCTGCTACCTGCGTTCCATAAGAAATAGTGATGTTTTCACCCAGAGAGTACTGGTGTGGTTTATGGAATTTGGAGTATGGTGCATTGATGCCAGTCGAAATCTTATGATGCAATTTTTTTCGATTTTTCTAGCTTTTGAGCAGAGGTTTATGTATACTATGTCCCAATTATGACTAGTTTGACGTTTTGTCAACAAACTTAAGATATATATTTTGGTCAATTTGCATATGGGTCATTCCATACGAAGTGTACATGCCACTTGGACACGACCATCACAGATTTTGTTCAAAGTTGGGGGAATTATTCATCTACTGTCTCTTTGGAAAAATCCCAATTATGGTGTCGATTGAAATATCCCCCGTTCTCTAGGACCCTTCTCTTTATTGCAAAGTCGCGCAATTTTCGTCAAAAATCTCTTTTTTGTTTTTCTTACAATTCATAGACGTAAGATGTCCGAAAAATACTGATAGATGATTTTTGAAGAAAATAAACCAAGGAATTAAGAAAAAATATAAGTTTTGACCGGAAGTGTTGACAGATAAATTATTTTTGTATTTTAAAACTATATTCACATTTTTCGGCAAAGATAAAAGAGTTAGATATTCGATTGCATCGAAACTTTGGGCCATCCTTTATTATTTATTCATTTGGTATTCCGTCATAATGACATGCCCTGATTCACAAAGTTTCTCAAATTCACTCGGTTACCGTGTACTCTCTGTCAGATCTAGCTCCACCTGATGTACCCATCTTGCCCGCTGCGCCCCTGGTCGTTTTCTTCCTACCGGTTTCGAGGCAAACACCACCTTCGCAGGGTAGTTGTCCGGCATTCTTTCAGCATGTCCTGCCTAGTGTATCCGTCCAGCTTTAACCACCTTCTGAATACTGCACGCAAAAGTTGAAGTCTTGTACAATCATTGTGTCTTCCCGATTCGCACAAATTTTGCACAGAAATCGCACAATATATGTGTGATACGCATAACGCAACAGTTGTACTGCGAATACATTGACGTAGATTGAAATCAGAATATGTATCATATACCGACACGTTATTTCTCACATCGTATTAGTGACTGCTCTTTCTCTCTTGCTCGTAGATTTTCCATGTACGTGCGACGAGACTAGATACGTCACATATAATTTGCAGGTTGCTCTTTCGCTTCTTTTTCGGTTCGGGTTGCGACGCACAAGCACCGATGGAAAAAATCGCTTCTAGCGACTAATGAATACGTATAAACCAAGCCTATGATGCGTTGACATCGTCGTCAGTGTGCGAGTTATTCTTATTCTTCGCACATTTGCAAACAGACCTCCATGGTAGGTGAATAACGAAGATTCCAAAAGAGCACCATATAAAAAAAATCGTTACTGGTGCACTCTCTCCGCCTTCCTTCTTACGATGTACTTTTCATCGTGGGAGCACGCAATATATGTTATTCTCTATGTGCACAGCTGAGAATATAAAGTTAGTCGCGTTATGAACAAGTAATGAATAAGAGAAATTGGATCGTAAATATTTACTCAATGATGGGGATTTTTTTTCAAGAAAAAGAGTTCGTGTTTTCCTACTCTCACTCAACTCAACGGGGTTTTTTTTGGTGGTAGCTGGTAGGTGCAAGCGCAAGTGCAAATTGCTAGTTGGTTAGAAGCTTTTGTCGGTATAAGGCGTCAAGATGGACAAAGGGCTAAGAAAAAATAATGTATCCGAAAAAGTTCGGCAAATGTTTGTGGCGGAGAATGGCAATTTCCGGTGCACGGCGGTGGAAAATTGTAGCTATCGGCCAAAAGTCATTAACGTTACGAGCTGCCATCGTAACTTTTTCTCTCTCAGTTTGCCATGATCAGACAACAAATATTTAGCTAACCTTTTATAGTGTTTTCATAACAAAAAATGAGATTTCGGAAATATTAACTTAAACAACTTTTTAACAATTTTAAATTTTGTGTATTGATAATGTAAAGCAATGCCTTGGTGCTACATTCCGTCTTGAAATTTGAGCTTCTGTTTATTATACACAGACTTCGCAGCCAACTGTTGAGTGTACAGGACAATTGCGGGGCTAGAGCTACGATCCTTCTGACACTATTAGTTTTCCCCGAGCTGGAGAGAGAGAGAGAGACTTTTTTATTTCAAATAAAGTTGTTCCTTGATCATTGACAAAATTGATTTTTTTGACGTAGAATACGTCTTACGGCAACATATATAGGGGTTCAACTTCAATACAGGGATCCAATTTCGAAAACCGAAAACATGGAGAGCGTCACGAAAATGGTCCAATTTCAAACGTTCTAAACTCAGTCAGTTTTCAACCGATTTCCGTCATTTTTGCAGCAATCGATTGGAAAATCATTTAACCCTCTAACGCTCACAAGGTTTATGTTTAAAATTTATAGCTTCACGAGAAAATTCAAGCTTAACACTTTGTAGACTAACTAAAATTACTGTCAACTGTAGTATTTTGAAGAAAATGCCCAGTGATGCTCTGAGGCAGCATATAAAAGTTTATAGAACAATCGTAAGCACAACAAACTACTTTATGTCAAGATATGGTGATTATAATTCTTGGTGCTCTAGAGTCACCATGAGCGGGAAAGGGTTAGGCAACCGTCCAAATGCAGAAAATTGTAATCTGACTGTTCGAACTATTGTACACTATTGAAAATTGTTGAACCTTGTCGAAACGTAAATGTCGACCTTTGATTGGTTGCTTGCTGCCTTTCCCTAAAAAGGACGACAGAATGGAGTACCTAGTTAGCCAGGAATGCACTCGTTGGGCTATATAAGAGACTGCTTCTCCTCAAGCAATCTCAGTTTACTAGCAGGAGGCAGCAGCGGCGGACAGTAGCAGCGATGGCAGTGGGCAAAGGCGACGTGGAGCAGCAGCGGGCAACAGCGGCGGCGGTAGTGGTTAGCTGCAGAACCTAACTTTTTCAGTTCGGCTCCCTTTTGATCTCTTCAATTCAGATATCAGATATTTTGATTCTATCTTCAATTCAGATATCGTTGGGTGAATACAGCCAGAAATTAAATGAGACTCGCACCGCCAGGTGGTTTGAGAAGCCACCATCTTCCAGGGTGTATAAATATATAGGGTGTGTGCACATATATAACGTGTGTGAATTTTTATAGCGTGTGTCGCTAGCGTGCGTGGCTAGCTATATAGCGCGTGCATGTCTATAGCGTGCGTGGCTTGCGTGTGCATGGTTATATAGTTTCTGTGCTTGTCTATAGCGTGTCTGTGCATGTCTATAGCATGTCTGTGCATGTTTATAGCGTGCGTGGCTAGCTATATAGCGTGTGTGCATATCTACAGCGTGCGTGGCTAGCTATATAGCGTGCGTGACTAGCAGTATAGCGATAAAAATTATCATATATTGTTTCAAATAAATCATCTCATGTTGATTTTACACAGTAAATCATTCAGAACTAAATCAAAAATTTGCCATGTCAAAAAACAATATTCAGTTGTCAATAAATGGCATTGACAAACATTATTAACCTTTTTTGACTTCAGCTAAGCCTCAAAGTTTACTGAGTGTATTTTAACATTAATTTGAAGAATGTTTGCGCCAGTGAACCTGAATCATATAATTTTTCGCTCAAGTCCTACTATTTGCAGCGATCAGTTTTAAAATTATCTACGCTACTGCAAACTGCAGAAAATTGTTCGTATTAAACCTGCTTTTACCCATGCTGAGCAACCTAAGCTGAACAGCTAAAGCCCTTTGTCTCCTCGGGACCGCCGTTAGGCATTACTTCAGGGAGAGGGCCCGTCGTGCTTTTCGCACTTACCTCCATGGGTAGCAGAGCAGCCTATACAGGCCAGTTAGTTAACCGTTAACTAACTGGGGCACGTCGATGGTTTCCCGTCGATTGGTGCCCTGCAAAATACTAACGATCTGTGATGCTGCCGTGATGACCGCATCCCAGATTTCCCTATTTTCGCACATCCTACGCACTATATTCTCTGGCGTGGTGTCCATCCCACTTATTGCCAGCATTTCGTACCGTACCCGCTCGAAGCGCGGACATGTGAAGAACACATGCTCTGCGCTTTCTTCCGCACCCGTACAAGCGGGGCACATAGGGGACTCGGCGTACCCGAACCTATGCAAGTACTGCCTAAAGCAGCCATGGCCTGACAGGATCTGTGTCAGATGGAAGGTTACTTCCCCATGGCGCCTATTAATCCAGCCTGCTAACTCTGGAATGAGTCGGTGTGTCCATCTACCTTTTGTAGTGTTGGACCACTCCCGCTGCCACCTGGCCATTGAGGATGACCGTATGGTGTTGCGAATACCCCTCGTGTCGCGTTGGTCGAAGCATTCTACATCCTCTTTGACGATGATGCTGATGGACATCATGCCAGCCAGGACGCAAACCGCCTCGTACGACACTGTTCGGTATGCGCACGCGACCCTTAGGCACATTAGCCTGTACGTACTCTCGAGTTTGCCGCGATGGCACGAGGTACTCAATACCTTTGACCACACTGGTCCTCCATACCTGAGTATGGACGTGGTCACGCTAGCAAGGACTTTGCGCCTGCTGCTACGAACCGCTGAGCTGTTTGCCATCATGCGAGACAGCGCTGCCACAGCCATGGAAGCTTTCTTGCAGGTGTAATCGACGTGGCTCCCGAACGTGAGCTTGTCGTCGATCATAACCCCCAGAAGCTTCAACGAGCGTTTTGAGGCGATAGTGCATGTACCGGCACTAATCGATGCCTCCTGCTCAGACTTTCTGTTATTAACAACAATAACTTCAGTCTTATGGTGCGCTAGCTCCAGTTTCCTGGAGTGCATCCAGTCTTCCACTACGCGTATTGATAGCGCGGCCTTTAACTCTACCTCTCTAATAGACTCGCCATAGACCTCAAGAGTTATGTCATCGGCGAAGCCCACGATCACCACCCCTGGAGGGAGTGTTAGTTTTAACACGCCGTCATACATAGCGTTCCACAGTACCGGACCCAGGATGGAACCTTGCGGTACACCTGCGGTAACTGGAACGCTTTTCTGACCCTCGTTTGTGTTATACACTAGCACTCGATTCTGAAAGTAGTTGCCTAGAATTTCGTACAGCGACGTCGGCACTCTGAGACTCTGTAGCGCTAAGGCTATGGAGTCCCAGCTGGCACTGTTAAACGCGTTCTTCACGTCAAGCGTGACGTTCGCGCAGTAACGAATGCCCCTCCTCTTGCGTTGGATTGCTACCTCAGCCGTTCTAGTGACGGAGAGAATCGCATCCACCGTGGACCTACCTTTTCGAAAACCGAACTGGTTGCTTGATAGACCGTTTTCACTTTCTGTATATTTCACCAGTCTATTGAGGATTACCCTCTCAAGCACCTTGCCCGCCGTGTCCAGCAGGCAGATTGGTCTGTATGCCGATGGGTCACCTGGTGGTTTTCCAACCTTCGGCAACAGCACCAGCCTCTGGCGCTTCCACACGTCCGGGAAGAGGCAGTCGTCAAGGCATTTCTGCATGACCGCCCTGAACAACCCGGGGGCTTCTTTGATGGCCGTCTTGATGGCCAAGCTCGGGATTCCGTCTGGTCCCGGAGCCTTGCCTACCTTCAGGGAGTTTGCGATCTCGATCAATTCATCTTCCGTCACCCTTACCGCATCGTCAGCCTCTGCACGGCTGCCGTCACTCACGGTAGGTGGTGACTCGTCAGCCGGAGGCCAGGGACTTGGTTCGTGTCTTGGGAAGAGGCCCTGAATGATCGTTTCTAGCATCGCTGGTGATTGTTCGGCCGGGGCTAGCGCACCTCTAGTCTTGGTCATAACGATCCTGTAGGCGTCACCCCACGGGTTCGAATTGGCACTGGCGCAGAGTCGTTCGAAACAGGCTCGTTTGCTGGCTCTGATTGCGCTCTTAAGCGTTGCCTTAGCGGATCTGAATGCGACACCGCGTTCCGCTCTTTGCTCGTCGGAACGTGCGCGCTGCATCCTCCGTCTTGCACGTAGGCATGCATTGCGCAGGCCTGCTATCGTATCGCTCCACCAGTATGTCGGTGGCCTACCCTCTCTAGGCGGACGAGACCTAGGCATCGTGGCGTCGCACGCCCATGACAGCATCGAATTTAGATGGTCCACATCCGGGAGCAGTTCACCCCCTTCGTGCTTCCATCTAATTGCCTGCCCAAAAACATCTGCATCGAAATGCAGTGTTTTCCAGCCGTAGAAGGATGGAATATTGGCCCTACTCGTTGCTTGCTTCCGCACGCCTACCTCATAGCGGATCGATTGGTGATCGCTATTCGTGTAGCTGTCGTCTACCCTCCAGTTCGTGATCAGTCCCGGGCTGCAGAACGTCACATCGATAATCGATTCGGCACCGTTTCTGCTGTAGGTGCACTTTGTACCAACGTTAGCCAAGTCTAAGTTGAGCTTTGCCAAAGCTTCCAACAAGACCTGGCCCCTCTGGTTTGTACAGCGACTCCCCCACTCGACAGCCCAAGCGTTGAAGTCACCCGCAACCACCAACGGCCGTAGGCCCGTCAGTTCCACGGTTGCTTGATCGACCATCTGCGCGAACGTTTCGGTAGACCAACTTGGCGGAGCATAGCAACTGCAGTAGAATACTCCATCCACTTTGGCAATAACGTACCCCTCTCTGGAGGTCGACACAATCTCCTGAACCGGGGACCTGCCTGTCGTGCAAATGGCCGTCTTCCCAGACTTGTCCGATACCCAGTTACCGTTTCCGGTTGGGATACGGTATGGGTCCGAGACGATGGCCACGTCCGACAACGACTCAGCAGCCGCTTGGTGTAGCAGCTGCTGCGCCGCATAGCAGTGGTTCAGGTTTAACTGTATCACCCTCAGGCCTGCGGCTTAGTAGCCGGCCGTGCAGCCGGGCACTTGGGGCCTCCCATGGCGTGTTTGGCGTCCCGTTTACCGGTACATACCAGACACTTGGGAGGTGCACCGCAGTCCCGTGCCTTGTGGCCTGCGCCACCGCAGCGGCGGCATAAATTGGACCTGTCGGGCCCTTTGCACGACCAGGATTTATGCCCCCGCTCAAAGCACCTGAAGCAAACGTCGGGCTGTTGGAAGGTGCCCAGCGGGCAGACCGACCAACCCACCTTTAACGTGGCCTTCTTCAGGGCCTTGTTACCCTCCGTTAGTGGAAGCTTTATGGTAGCAACCTGGGTGCCGGCCGGGCCCCTGCGGAGACGAACTGCCTCTGCGGTCACTACCACTCCACACTCACGTTCGAAGGCTTGTGCTATGTCGCACCCTTCGGTGATCTCGTCCAGGTTTTTAAGCTGGAGAGTCACTTCAGGAGTGAGGGCTCGGATTTTAACCTCCTCGCCTAGCACTTCCTGGGCCGTCTTCTTATAGGCACAGCCCTTGCCCTTCGCCTCTTTGCGGAGTTCGAGGATCATCTCGCCGGTGCGTGACCGACGAATTGTCCTGACGTCCGTGCCGAGGTCTTTGAGCTTGGGTTCGCCTCTCATGGCCTTCAAGACTTCGGCGTACTTAGACGCGTCGGTCTTGAAAATGAGGGCATCACCCTTGCTCCGCCTACTCGCCCCTTGCGGCTTCTTATTGCGGTCGCCGCGCTTCGCGCGTCGTTCCCGCTTCTGCCGCTTCTTATTCACCACGGTGGTCCAATCCGTGGCTACGCCGTTTGCCGGTTCGCCGTTTGCTGGTTCTTTGCTCGGCTGGACCGACGAGCCAGCTTCATGGCTGTCACCGAACAACCGCCTTCGTTGCGTCCTGGGGGCCGTTTCCCCCGGAGAGCCCCTCGCACGTTTGCCAGTCGGTTCGGTTGAACAGACTTCGGCAAACGATGCTGCAGCTGTTT